>NC_088861.1:37021599-37181599 GCF_963853765.1 Magallana gigas | reverse complement strand
TTCTTCAAAAAGCTTATTTGAAGGAGAATCTGCAGATGTCACTTGAACACTTTCAGACTCTCTTGTTTGCAATGGTCTTAAATGAGACTCAGCTTCTAGCATTTTACGATCTGATTTTACAAATGCTTCTAATTCTACAGCATGCCGAATCGCATCATTTAGGTTTAATGGCCTTGCTTGTTTTACCCGTAACCTCATATCGGAGTCTATAAGAGCATCTATGAATTGCTCCTTTGCCAAAGTTTCTCTAACATCTCCTGGAGCTGTAGGATAAGCTAGGTTAGTTAGCCTTCTAATTGACTGTCCGAGCTCTGGCAAAGTTTCTGCTGCTCTCTGTTTGCGCTCCCTCAATTGGGTTCTATAGAGATCGTTTTGATTTGAGGGTGAGAATCTTTCTTCAAGGGCAATCATTAAAAGTGCATAATCGTGTTTCTGAGCGTAAGGCAAATTTCCTAAAACACCCTGAGCCTGACTCCTCAATGAAACTGCTAAATAGAGTCCCTTTTCTCGCTCGATCCAATTATTAAGCATGGCAAATGCATCAAAATGTGAACGATAATCAAACCAGGATCCTGTGCCATCAAATGTTGCAGGTTTGATATGTGACTGACACTTTTTATCTCCTAAGTCTCTCGTATTCTTATTTTCATCAACTGCATTAAGCCGACCAGATTTTCTACGATGTGTAATGTTAATTTCTGGTTCGTTTTGTGATAATGGAGTCGACGCAAAATTATCTTGGTCGCATTTGTCATATGGTGACCCTGCACCCGGCATCAACTCATCTTGCCACGATACTTTTGCAGTAGGGCGTGTTTTAGGCTTTACATCGCCTTGATAGTCTATAACTGAAGAATCTGACACAAATCCCGAATCTCGTGGTTTTTTATTCGTTTGTGGCTCATGAGTGTCAGAGTTAACTTTATCTTTAGCACTAGCGTTATGAATATTGAAACTTTCATCTTTGAACTCTTGAAGTTTTTGTTCAATAAAAGATATCTCTTTGTCTATGTCGTCTATGTTAGTCATAGCCATGTGTTAGATAATGCCACAATAAAATGTCATAAACAATCGTCGATAAAAATGAAACAATTACATGGACTTTATTCAACAAATTATACAACCTCTTAACTTCACTTGCATAAAAACATCGAATAAACTGAAATTTACTTCATATCTATTTCACGGCGATCGATACGTTTGAAATAAAACAAGATATTTTACTTGATATACAAACACCGCTGCCACCAAATTTGTAACGGTTTTTCAAGTTACAAATAAAATAATCAGTTTATAATTCGTGAGTTCGCTTAGGTTTCCTTCCTAAGAATCAAGTAAGAATCAAAAAATGCAACGAAGACTTCAACTGCCTATGGAACACGCAATAATAATAAGATTTTCCTAGGGCCTACCTTGGCTATATATAATGATGCATGGTGCTGTGTGGTAGAGACACCGCTAGGTTACGTGAAATTAAATAACCTTATTTACAAAAATGAATATTACTTCTCTCGACGATACAATAATATGCAAAATGTTTATTTTAATGTCAGTGGGTTGACTAATCAAATTGAATAAAACTTCAATTACGCTTGCGTAAATTAGAATTCCTGGACGGAAATAGACAGCCCGTGTTATAGAACTTCAAAGAAGTGATAAAACTAGTCAGTTTCTAGTTCAAACTGCTGCGCATAAATGTATTGAAACACTGTCAATGGGTATCGTCTGAATCCGTATGTGCAGTCTAACATTGTATGTACATCGATACACCTTTACCTCCTCACCTACAGCCATATAAATGAGTGTGCAACCTTCATGTACACATGCATATTGTCATAGTTCTGGAAACTGTTTATATTGTATTTTAATAGATTGGTTATTCATTGTTCACCTAAAATTAGTATTCAACTCGCTGTAGCTAACCTTGTAAGTAAATTAAGTTGCATTACAACCTCATACTACACAACTTCAATAAAAAGGTTTTTTTAAGGCGGAATAACATACCTTGAAAAATCACTCAAATTAACAAAGGTTGTTTTCATAATGAAATAATAATGATAAATAACCTGTGCAAATGTCAAATAATCGAAAAATTTGCATTTTGGGGATAAAAAATAAATATCTAAAATAATTATTCCAGTAAGTTACAACAAAAACCCCTGCGGGATTCGAACTCGGGATGAACGGATCACAAGTCCGACACTTTATCCACTCGGCTATAGAGAAAGTTAGATGTTTCAGTCCATCAAATCCTTTTAATAAAACGAATGTCGTTTCAATCAGCGTTCAACCATTTTGTGATGTGTTATTCCACCTTAATCAATTTTCATACAATTAGAAATAAATAAAATTCCCAATAACGCACAACTATCTGACTTGAGTGTAACTTTGAAAAGCGCATAT
This sequence comes from Magallana gigas, assembly GCF_963853765.1. NCBI lineage: Eukaryota > Metazoa > Mollusca > Bivalvia > Ostreida > Ostreidae > Magallana > Magallana gigas. Next base: position 37,179,196 of record NC_088861.1, on the reverse strand, counting down.
ATTTTTGGGAGGCAGGTATGTGGCTATATTATAGTCTATAAGTCAAATGAACTACCATGGTCTTTAAAAGAAATAAGAAATCTGTCGACACTTGGAGTACTTTGATAATTTCTATGGCAACCGCCTGCATTACATAATTTAGTCGTATTTCATTATTTTATAACTGCTTACCCAAAGAGCAAATTTCCTTTGACTTAAAACTTTTAATTATAATCTATTAAAAACTCGAGCCGAGCCCTCGTTGCAAAGCAACGAGTAGGTCTTCCGTCAGTCTGATTAAAACCAACTCCTTCTCTACACACTTGTCAGAGCTCGACAAACCCTGTATTTATAAAATGTCATCTTTAAACGACAATTTCTTTTGAGCAATTTTAGTTTTAGAAAATAGATTCAAACTCTCCAAATAGAGACAAACAAATTAATTATGCATGGTCTCTTTGTATCCTCTAGACTGAGTATTGAGAAGTTGCACCACTCATTAAACAGATAAATGGCATACCTTTGGTAAGTAGGAGTATATTTAGAATGTATGCAAATGTGGAGGTCAAGAGAAGATGATCTGTTACTGATACAGGTCTATCAGACCCTAACGAGTGTAAGGAGAAGGAAAATGATTTTAATAAGACTGTATTATCAATATGATAATAGTAAGTTCAAAAAATCGAAAATGAGATTTCAAAGATTTTCATACCAGGCAAGTTCTTCTTTTAACTTACTTCACGTTTAGGATAATTTTAAAAAGCACATCAGATATGTACAAATTGATTATGATAAAAGTGTGTGTGGGTGTGGTGGGGGGAATGCCTCCAAAATCAATTTTCTAAACATTAACTTAGGGGAAATTTTGGTTGCAAGAGAGGGGGGATGTTACCACTGAACCATCTAAAAGGTACCGTTAGCAAGTTCACAAATGATACCCCCGTTAAGAAAAAAATAGTAACTCAAGGATTTCTCTATTAGAGAACAATGGATGCTTCTTTTTCTTATAGTGAGTCAGACAAGGCAGGGTATATTAAAGGGTCACAAGTAATCTTTATATCAAACTTTCCATTTTCACAAGATATGACACAGACAGGAATTAAGCATTTTTAATATAGCAATATATCGGTAAATATGAATAATTTGAATCAAAATTTCGGAACAAGTTAAATCACACCTTTTGAGGGAGATCCTAAAGTTTTTAAAAGATTAATTAAGGCTGTTGAGAAACATGCATTATTGGAAAGGGTTCCAGAGGAAAAAGTTAAGCTCATTGCATGTAAAGCAAGTTCTGGGGCTGTTAGTGATTTCATTGAAAAATATTTTAAAGGGAACCCTGGGATTAGTTGGGATGCACTGAAAACTGAATTATCTCAGAGATTTGCTGACGTGACCGACGCGCAGCATGCATTTATGCTTTTAGGGCGAGTGAAACAAGAAAACAATGAAAACGTTCAAATTTATGCTGAAAGATTACTTTCTCTTGCTGAACAGGCTTGTGGTGTAACAGAAATACAACTAGTTGGGTTTTTCATTGACGGACTAAACTCAGACCGACTAAAACTTAAAGTAATGCGCGATAATCCTACTACAATGGCAGACGCTATGTTCCGCGAGACAAGAATTGAATATGCAACAAAGATTTCAATTACGAACTGGCCGAAATTATCTTGCTCCGCGGAATGATTCTAACGAGCCAATGGAAATTGATCATTATCGTGTTAGACGTGACACACAATCGTGTAATCAACAAATTCAAAGGCGCAAGCCGCGGACTTTTGATATGTCTAAGGTTGTGCACAGAAACGTTTTAGCTATTGATAAAACCCGACCCAGGGCCAGATCTGAAATTATTTGCTGGGATTGTCCGAAGAGGGGTCACTATAATTTTATATGTCCAGAAGCAGTGGAAAACGAAAATCTGGAAGAGTTAAACTAAGGGGCTCCGTCCAAGATGGGACCGTTGGAGGGGAGCAAATGTAAATTTTGTTTTAAAAAAAAATATCTGCTGTTACCATTAATGCTGTAGAAAATCCAATTTCATGTATTATCAAAATTGGGAAACAAAGGTTTAGACCTCATTTAGATGTAGGCGCCGCTGTGTCGTTTGTGAATTTTGATGTTTATAGGTCCCTCCATGATCATTTTAAGTTGTCGAAACCAAAAGTTCATTTGAAATCTGTGAACGGCGCCGATTTGAAAATTGTAGATTGTACAAATATTAAGTCTAAAATTGATGATTTGTCACATTGTCCCATGAATTTTATGTTGTTAAAAACGTTAACATAGCATTACTATTAGGGAGAGATTGGTTGAATAAAAATGTTGTCATGCTTTTTCTTGATTTGGGGAGTAAATGGGACATTTCAAAAGACAATGGTGGAAGACCATTGTGCAAAGTAGAATATGTAAATTGTCAAGAATGTGAATCTGACAATGACGATAACGACGTTGAAAACGTTATTATTAATAATGAATCAAATTTAGTGAAACCGAATTCTGATGTTAAATCAGATGCTGCATCTGTAAGTTCAGATAAAGATTTATTCAAGATCAATGAGAGTATTGATGAAGAATGTGATATTTCTTCCTCAGAGGATGATATTCCTCTCTTTGATCTTCAGAGGAGATTAAAGGGTCAAGTTAAGATTGACATAACATCAGAAACATCGATTCTGAATAAATAATATGAAATCATTCATGTGCCTTGCCCTTAAACTTTTTTAATATGTGTTTACCATTTTTTTTCTACCCTGCCTACCCTTTTACCTGGAACGTTACATTTGCATTTGAAAATACCCTAGGTGATATGGTCATGTTATAGTCTGTTCAACCGATGGCTGTTCAATAGTCGCGCGTGACGATTTAGAGAATGAAGCATTCGCAGTTAACATTGACCGCGTTTAAAATATATATTTTATTTCAATGAATTTCGCGATCGTTCTTAAAGAATTGCTAAAGAGGTAAATTCAGTCAACTCAGAGTTACCCCTATTTAATGGTTTACCCAACTGGGCTTAGGCAGTGATGGGAAATAGGGTGTGTTTTGACTTGGAGGATAATAAATTTTGTTTATTGTAAAGTTAACAAGCGTTGGTCAGGTAAATTGTGGCAGAAACAATGGGGTCTTAAGAGAGAGGAAAGGGGGTTTTTCCTTTGGTGACGATTACCTCGTCTGGCGATAGAGACGCTGGCAGGGACATCAATCCTTCTGCACCATTGGTGATTACTGTTAACAGTACAGGGACAGAGGAACCGGATGCATAACGTAAGCTGTACCCATTAATTATTGGGAATCCGGAAAAGAGCAAAAGTGAAAATTATGTTTCATGAACTTTGAAGCATTGTCAAGACAGTGAACATGAACATTGTGTACATACGTTGATTATTACTTATTTCGGGAGATGGGACCAATTATCGTATTATTCGTATTCAATATATACTTTCTTTAGTGGTGATGGAACAATTTTATTACGCCGTCTAATGTGCAAACGTGTAACAACTTTTGACCCTACAGACATTCATGGTGAGAGGATTATAGACTTTTCATTCTGCAGTTGCAGACTTTATGAATTAAACTTAATTCATCTTTAGCAAGGGAGGAATGTAACAAGATTAGCTACAACAAATTGTGTTATTATTATTATCCTTGTTTATTTGTCACTCATCTATTTCACACTTGTCTGCATGGACATTAATTGATACCTGTACAGAGAAGCGCACTTGCCCCAGGCACTCGACCAGAGCAGTGTTTGTTCATGCGTACACAGACGATTACCTGGACATCAAACTACAACGCCTCGAGGGATATGGTCACTGACTTTCCTTTCTACGCGGGAGTGATGAATGGACGTACCAACACTTGACGACAACCAAGGACACTTCGACCATGTTGCGGGGATCATAAATGGACATTTAATACCGAATACACCATCTAAGTTGCCGTGGTCATCGACTTCATGGAGTCCTATGACAGAACCATCAGAGTAATGGGTGAATGTCCTTTCATCTTAGTATTCTCACCTGTCAAACACAACACGCAGCATCAACGCTTCGTTGTTTCCTTGGACAATAATATACTCGTACTTGGTCAGGAGAGATCAGTCCTCAAATCACCATCAGTGAGGAAGAGCATAATCTCCAGCCATCCTGAAACCTTAAAGCTATACGATCACAGACTGTAGAACAACTTCTCCCGTCAGAGACTGTGTTGTCTGGTGTACTTGTTGCTTGGAACGATAACTAAACTTTTACACTAGTATTAAACTTTTTAACCGAGATAACTTTCTTAACTGATGTGTATTTACTTTATCTTTTGCTTCGTAGCCTTATTAACTTATTTGAACTTAGTACTCTGTTTCCTTTGTGCTGTGTTACATAACCCTAACTTTGTTCAAATGACCTTGGGTCAAGGTCATGATGCACCGTCAGGTCAAAGTAATATTTGTGTAAAGTAAGGGCTTATAATAATTTTTCTCCATCAGAAAGCTATAGACCGGACACGAATTTTGCACAGATAGACGGATGGACGGACAAGGTGATTCCTATTTACCCCCCCCCCCCCCCCTTGATTTTTTTTCGTGGGGTACAAAAATCCTTTTCGCCTGTTTTGTGCGGCACAAAACACGACCTATATTTTTCAATTATTTCTATCATATCACATATAAATATACATGTAAATGTAAAATTTGCATGTACATTTAAATGGGTTCCAATTATGTCTTTTCATTGGCATTTGTCAATTTGCAACACCAAATGATTTCCAAGTGGTAAGGTATCAAAGCTTTTGAGAAGTACGATACTGAATTTCTATAGATCTAAATTTTAGGTAAGAAAAATCAACACTTTTTTATAAAGTGAAGCAAAATCTTAAACAGCTTTATGTACTCGTACACATATATAAGAAGATGTAGCAAAAGCCATAAAAAACTTTTTCAGAGTAAAAAAACTACAAGTTAACAATGTCAATTTCCCATTTTCACAAGCCATATTTAAAATGAAATATTCAGATGAGTTTCAAGTCATTTTAGTTGCATTACAACCTCATACTACAACTTCAATGATTTTTTTATCAATGTCCACATAACTATAAATAAAAACCCCAAGAACACATCTGTCGCAATTAAGTGTAACTTTGAGAGGTGCATACTTTTTAGGAGGCAAACAAGTCGCTATATTATAGTCTGCAAGTCAATTGAACTATGACTTTTCAAAGAAATAAGAAACTGTCGACATTTGCAGTACTCTGATAATTTCTATGACGACCGACTTCATTGCATAATGTAGTCGTTTTTCAATACTCTTCATCCTGAGAACAACTTTTATTTAAGATCTTTTACTTAAACTTTTTAACTTATAATGTAAGAGGCGTTTTTTAGCCAGTCTCGGATTACCTTTATTAAGACACTTATTGTTTAACAACTGACCACTGCAGTGAAAGCACCATTCAAATTCACAGGGGCCAAGCCCGTTTTTACATTAATTTCAATGTAACCATAAATAAAGAAAGGAGTCGAACTCTGACCCAGATTAAAAAACTACCAGTTCGCTTCAAAAAGCCTAATAAATTAATTATTTTTTTTCAAAACTTGCAATATGCATGTATTTTTCAGAAAACTAATGTCTAAGATACACTCATGCCGAATTTCAAGTTGATTGGTCTTAAAATAGCGGAGATATACGTCATTATTCTCTCGAAGTCCCCAGTTTATTTTTACTCGGACATTTACCGGTCCAGGGATCACGATGGGACTTTGCCTATGACAACAGCAGTATTGCAACACGTCGAGAAACATTCGCACTAATCGAATCTTTTAAAATCTCACATCAAACGCACCCTACTCACATCCTTAAATTCCGATAAAATGAAATACTCTCCAAGCTGAACTTTATTCTGCAGCCACATCAACTTTTGACCAGACCGGCCATTGTGATAGAAAATGTTAAACTCAATATCATTGGTTAATATTCCCGATGGTCCAATCAAAATCAGTCTTTCTCGAAGACGTCAAAATGGCTGGCCCTGTCAGAAGTCAATGTGGCTGCAGAATAAAATCAGTTTGGAGAGTATTTTATTTTATCGGAATTTAAGGATGTGAGTAGCATGCGTTTGATGTGAGATTTTAAAAGATGAGTGAGACAGTTTCTCGACGTGTTGCTATACTTCTGTTGTCATAGGCAAATTCCCATCGTGAGCCCTGGACCGGTAAATGTCCGAATAAAAATAAACTGGGGACTTCGAGAGAATAATGACGTATTTCAATTGAGTGTGTGTGTGCGGGCGGGCGTGTGTGTATTGTACCTCATTCCTTGCCCGCGGCTGGGGAGATCGGTCAGCGGTTATCTAGTACACTGTACACAAGACTCGCGTCTTGCATGTACTTGTTTGGGGTTTTCTTGCCGCAAATATAAGAACTCTTAATTTTATGTTAATGAAGTTGTTGTTTTTCATCTTAAATTTATTTAATCAAACAGTGTCAATTAAAAGGTCGTTCTAAAAATTCTAAAAAAGCGATGATTTTTTCAAACCAGAAACATCGTCAGACATAAATCAACTGCAGGTTTGTAAGTCTAAAATGCTCTAATATCTGTACTAATAATGTTTATATCAACAACAAATATGATTATAATCGGACGCTCGTCATGGCCGATGAGATCGCACACAAGTGATCCACGGTAGCTTGAGGTTCGTGATCTTCTACATGCCTGACCTTATCACCCGTGTATGTATAATGATATTTTGAACGAACACAGTTATTTGTTTATTTTTTTCTTCATATAAATTGTTTTAAGACGAAAAGATAAATTTATCTCATTTGGACAGTTGACTTAGCATTGATTTAAACGTTAGAGCGAAAAATCAGATATAAACTTGCAATCAATTAAATCAAATGAATCTATTTCACCGTCCATTGTCTATAAATAACAACTGCTCTATTTTTTTTTAAAACTGTTAATGCTAATATGAGTACACAAACCAATTTATATTCTTTAAATTCCATTTTATTTCCAGTTAACCGTAAATGCATGAGGACATTTGCATCCTTTTGTTAACAAACACGACTCGAATCAAAACGAAAATCCACATGTCAAGCAGCCATTTTGAATTATTGGTATACTGAGCCCGAATTTTTTTTAAAATTTTTTTTTCCACATAAATTGAGGAAGCCATTTTAAACGAGACAGGAATAAGAATCTAAAAAATAATTTTATGTGGCCTGGAACAAGCAAGCTTTGTGTCAAATTTAAGCTTCTATTTATTTCTATTAATACAAGATATGACACAGGCAGGAATCAAGCATATTTTTAACAATGACCTTGAACTCGCTCAATTGACTTCTGGTCAAGGTCATGACACAACCTCAGGTTATAAGCAATATTTGTGAATCAAAACTTCAAATACTTGTCCATAAGAAAGATAAGGACCGGACACGAATTTTGCACTTTCTGCCAGTAACCTTGCCCAAATGCCCTTGGGTCAAGAATTTTGCACTTTCTGCCAGTGACCTTGACCCTACCCAAATGACCTTGGGTCAGGGTCACAACGCACCCTTAGGTCAGAAGCAATCTTTGTGTGGAGTAAGAACTTCAAATGTATCTCCATTAAAAATATGGACCAGACACGAATTTTGCACTTTTCTGTCAGTGACCTAAACCTTGCCCGTATGCCCTTGGATCGAGGTCATGACACACCCTTGGGCCATAATCAATCTTTGTGTGAAGTAAGAACTTCCAATGTTTCTCCATAACAAAGATATGGACCGGACACGAATTTTGCACTTTTCTGCCAGTGACCTTGACCTTGCCCGAATGACCTTGGGTCAAGGACATGACACACCCTCAGGCCATAAGCAATCTTTGTGTGAAGTAAGAACTTCCAATGTTTCTCAATAAGCAAGATATAGACCAGACACTAATTTCGAACAGACAGACGAACAAGGTGATTCCTATATACCCCCCCCCCCCGATGCTTCGTTAGCGGGGGTTTAATAAAAATGTTTTTCACAAAAGATGGACAGAAAAGGAAACGGTTATCAGTTATATTGTTTAGAAAGGTAGTACAAAATCATATTTAGAATTATTAGCATTTGGTATTTTCGCTAAATGTGCTGAGTGTTCAATTAATTCCAAAATTGTTTGGATACCTAGAAGTTTGAATACAAAAGCTGATTACTTACCAAACATCATTGATTATAAAGATTGGCAAACAAGTATTGGGTTTTTTTTTCAGTTTATAGATTCCTTATGGGGACCCCATACTGTTGACAGATTTGCTAATGTTTATAATACAAAGTAACCAAGATTTAATTGTTTGTTTTGGTTTCCAGAAACCGAGGGAGGTGACACTTTTTCTCAAAACTGGCATGATGAGAACAATTGGTTGGTTCCTCCTATAAGTTTGATATGCAAGACGATCAGATTCATGCAAGCATGTACAGCACACGGCACGGTAATTGTCCAAAAGTAGCCGTCAAGTCCATTTTGGACTCCGCTGTTTGATAAACATTTGATTTTCAGAGAATATGTTGTTGATGATCTGGAGTTTGCACCAAATCAAGATATTTTTGAACATGGTCTGAATTTAAAATTTCTGTTTAGTTCAGAGTATTTCAATTACAGAGTGCTAGCAGTAAGATTGTGCTGTTAGACTGGAGATTGAGACTAGAGTTTGGTTATCTGTATACGAAAGAATGCTTTTATGCATTTTGTTAGCACAGTTGTTTATATATATGTATACAGTGGAGCCTCACTTATCCGGACACTTTTGTCCCCAGGCCAAATCGTCCGGATAGGTGAAGCGTCCGGATATCTGAATTGTGATATTTACCTTTAATATTTATGGAAACATAACTCATAAATTAATTATACAATTAAATATTTTATTTTGATAGCCATAAGCACTACAAAAAAAGTTTAGATTTTTTTTAAATTAACAAAACAAAATATTGTTAAAAACATTATTTAAGGTATGTTTTTTCCACAGGAAACTTAGCACTACATTCTTCAATGCAACACATGTACATGTACATGTACATGTACATAAGAATAACTATTATAATATTAAACCGATATTTTAATTACATTCGCATAACAAAGCGAAGAGAAGAAAGTCGGTGTTCCACTTTAAGCTGACAAATCATTTCTTGAAGCTAGCGGTGATAGTAACTCTCGCTCTCTTGGCCGGTGGTGTTGACATGTTTGAAGCTGCTCAACATTTGATGATTGAAAATGGGTGAAAATCTGTATATATTCCCTTATTGATAATTGTCCAAGCTATTTTTTCATTGACAGAACTTACCCAAGCTAATTTTACGTATCCATCTTTCTATAGAGTTAATTGCACCCAAGCGATTTTTACAAGTAGCGTGAACACTCATCCACGCCATGTTTGGCATAAATTATTATTACACTGTTTATTGAACACACGCTATAAAATTAATGTCGATACCCTGAACATCCCTAGCGGTCTTAATAACTATCGTAAACAGAACTCAAATTATCAAATATTTCATTTCAATTACGTTTTAAAATGAATAGGCGTACGAACGATCTAATCATACTACGATTAATAGAATTTTAATTCAATCAATAAATGACTTTTTTAAACACAAATTAAACAATTTTCATGACATTTTAATCAAACAATAACAGTTCATAAGTTAAATGGCGACAATTAAACATGTCGCATCCATGGTTATCGTAATATCCTCGGGCGAGTACAAAGCATGACACAGGTGACCCCGATTACCGGACGAAGGCATTGTTTAAAACCAACAACCAGTGTCAGATGTTTTTACACCAATTTGCACTTGCGCATAAAAAACTGTTGTGCCCCCGAACACTTAAATGTGACCGTCCGGTTAAATGAGGTAAAATTTAAAGGAAAACTGTATTATGTGGTAAAATTTGACCGTCCGGATCCGGAACGCGGAATTCCGGATAAACGAGACAAATTATTGTGTAAAAATTCCGTTCCCAATAAAAATCGACCGGTAAGTGAAGCGTCCGGTTATCTGGCGTCCGGATATCTGAGGCTCCACTGTATATTGATTTTGACAGGGCTATGTAGAAGTCATGGTCATGTTTATTGCTTATGACAAGGCCTTTGTATAAGGCGCGGTCATGTAATTATAATTAACAAGGCCTTGAAAAAGGCACGGTTATAAATATATTGATTTTGACATGGCTTAGTTGCCGGCACGGTTATGCATATGCATATTTTGTCAAGGTCTATAGGAAAGGACAAGGTCATGTATAAAAGGCTTATGTGTTAAGCACGGAGAGTGACAAGGCTTTTAACTGTACAAGCACGGCCATTAAACGTTTTTTTTTTAGTTTTTCAGATATCTTCAAGACCGGTATATGGACTTCATCTTGACCACATTTGAGTCTTCTCCCTTTGGCTAAATTTTAGCTACCAGACATATTTGTGAGCGCTAAGACTCCAAATACCAGGAAGAAATAAGAATATGCCTACAATAACTTCCGTAAGTTGTGTATCTCACAAAATGTACCATTTGCCCCAGCTTCAGATTTTCAAGTACTTTGTACTTGATTCATATAAGAAACCTAGGGAAAGCTTAGGGGTCAGTCGACATGGCATTTTATGCCATCAGCTGGGCTCATAAATTGGCGGGGATGCCAGATCCCTATTCATCTGATCTTGTAAAATCAGTTAGAAAGGGATGTAGCAGAATCATTGGACAGAAAACGTGTAATAAAAAGCTACCTATTACTCTTGACATAATAAGAAAATTGTGTGTAGTTTATGAAAACCAATCATGTAAATTACCAGACATTCGTATTTGTTGAATGTGTTTCAATTGATAAGTTTTGCTGGTTTCTGAAGGATTTCAGAAAATGCTTAATATGAGAACATCAGGTATTATTTTTAATGAAGATCATGTCTCTTTTTATAAAAAAAAAAAAAAAAAGAAGTAAGACAGATTGTTTTAGAGAGGGAAATTCAGTTATTATAGCACGTACTGATAAAGTTGCCTGTCCAGTCAGAATGCTTACAAGATATCTCCAGATCGCAAATATTTCGGAATTGTCTCGAGTACTTATTTCGGCCCATCAATTATATCAAAAAAAAAAAAAAAAGAAATCATGTTTTAAGAGGTGAAAAAAAAAATTATTCAACAGCTAGAGATATTTTTAAGAAAGCTCTCCAAGAAATCAGTTTAGAAAAATCAAAATTTTGGTTACATAGTTTGCGAGCTGGAGGTGATACCGCAGCTGCTAACAAGGGTGTTTGTGATAGAATTTTCAAAAAACATGGTCGCTGGAAATCGGACTCTGCAAAAAACGGTTATGTCGCAGAAAATGTACATGTTTAGATGTCTGTAAAGAATCTTGGTATTTAATAGGGATTGTACACCTTTTTTGTTCTTTCTTTATACTCTAGGTATGTTGCACTCGCGCAGGCGAGCTGTTCCTATATATTGGTGTTTTGAGTTTTAGTTTATCAATATTTCATGTTCGTTTGAACGGTTGAACATAAATATATTTATAAATGATATAAGTAACACGTGTTTGAATGTTGTTATATTTATATCCCATCTCTGATTGGTCGTAAATTAAGTTACTCAGGGGTATCGAAAGTTACCTGGGCACGTGCTTAAAGTAGTAGAAGTTATTCTGGAATTCGCTGCCTATCGTGCAACAGACCCCTACCCACCCACCCAGTCAATTTGTTATTTTTGTGACATCGATGTTGATAATATGTTTTTTATATTGTAGAATGTTGAGTGAAGGAAAACGGAAAGCTGATTGTACATGAATACATGTATGATGTAATAAAAAAGTCAGTTGCACTCGCGCAGGCGAGCTGTTCCTATGTATTGGTGTTTTCAGTTTTGGTTTATAAATACTTTGTGTTCGTTTGAATGGGTGAATTAGAACATAAAAAAGATTAAATGTAATACAACGCCGCGATTTTACCCGGCATGTCTAAAATTTACATGTTTTTAACTTAAGCAAAATCAGGTTGGACACAGTATTTTTACATTTCATTATCAACAAGGACCTACTTACTATGTATATGCTTCAAATTTTAACAATCACAGCTGCGTTTCAGTAAAATCGAGTAACAAACAAAATCTACTCAACAAATTTCTTGCGGTAGCCTCTATGGATAATAATGTGTTTATTTTGTACACATCTACAGTTACATAGAATTATTCGTTCAATATTTTTTTTTCATTTTTTATTAAAATATGGAACAATAATTTCTTTTAATCATTATTTGGTTTTGGATTGAAGTTTCTTCTAAATAAAAATTGTTTTATATCATTTTCTTTTAAATTGTAGTTTACGATATGTGTTAAAAGCATTGCTGGTAAAAGCTTCCGTAGTTTTCACGGTCTTCTCGAGATCAAAATAATTAATCCAAAATAAACAACAATTTCTGCATTCACTTTAAATTTTTCTTGCATGGTACTGTTTTGTTAACTTATTGAACACAAAACTCTGAGATTTGGGGGATTTTAGTCAGTAATAGCAAACTATCAATGGAAAATGTACGACCAATGCAAGAATACTCACGATATACACAAGTTCTATATTCGTTTGCAGCTGTGGAGGACTAATGTTTTAGGCCACGAAGGTCAGTTGTATAAAGTACTTTTGCACCACATTGCATTTCTCATGCGCTTATTTTTACTTAAGTGGGATTTTTTATTTATGTGGCAAACATCTAGAAAATCCCGCATTTGTGGGAGGGAGTTGTTTTATTACTGAAACGGGGAATAGTTCCCGTTTAGCGTAAACATTCCTCAATAGGGTAATTGTGCCCAACCTGTTAATATACCGTAGTTACTCGAATTAAGATTCAACCAATAAAAAATAGTGTAAAAAGTAAAAGAGGTTTTCTTAAGACTTCTACAGAATTTATCAGGGTTTACATATTAAGATTTATACTTCTCCAAGCGTTCAAGGCAGTTTAAAAATCAAATCAAAGTTTCGTGTCACAATATTACATGCATGTGATACATGCTGGCACGATACAAGAATCGCGCGGAGTTGAGGGATCCAGTGATTATTTTAAAGCTGTTTGGTCCAATTTATTTATTATTACAGTATCAAAAATTTTCCCATACAAACCATTTATCTTAGAAAGTTATGGACTTTCTCCTATTTTACACCAGAAGAATCAGTCTCCTTTCAAAGTTAGAAATAGTCAAAGTAAATAAAAATAATTTCTTTTTGGGCAAACGAAAAAACAAACCAAAATGTATCACGGAAATGTTTAGAAAAGAAACCGTTTAGTTTCGTCCCCCGAATGATTGGGGTCATTCAACCCGCATGCTATGCATCGATTGTAAAGAAAGCAAACTTAAGAAATATTAGCGAACAAAACGTTCACATGTTTATTTGTTATTTGTCTGATCATTTTGACCTTTATTCAAAGCGATGGCAAAGTCATAATAAAACCACACCCGTCTCGTCGTCAGGAGTGAACTTTAACATGAGGCGAAATAACGCGGTACCCGCGTTTGTTTTGTTCGCAAATTTTGTACGTATTTTTCTTCATTGAAATTTGGCTTAATTGACTGGGTAAACTACTGCAATGCCTATTATTATACATATACTTAGCATAACCATCGTTTATGAGCGTGCATAAAATTTGGTATAAAACCGGACCAAGCAGCTTTATGGAATATTCACATGAATTTTTAAACAAGTTTTGTTATGATTCTAGCTGACACTTGATCATTTTTGTAGCTCTTAATTCTGTGTGGTCGTTTGTTTCATTGGAAAAACAAACTCTTTGCCGTTCTGTCCCTCCCCCACCTCCGGAGCTCGAGCTGATTTTTTCTTCTTCAAAGTTGGCGAACAGAAAATTAATAAAAATTAAAATGTGTCGAAAATCAATTTTTGATGACTCCTTACATCTAAAAGTTCCTCTGAATGTGTTTTACTTTGCAATCTGTTTGTTTATTTGGCCAGTCTGTTTTATTTAATCGCCCTGTGCGACCGAAAATCTCGAGTCAATTTAGTGCACACAGGCCTGGACACAGATAGCCATAAGTAATTTATGGCTGCAGTTCAATGAGATCATCAATTGTTATGTAATTGAAATACACTTGGAAGGGAGCTTATACTGCAGTGGCCAATTGTTAAATATAAGTTTAAAGTTTTAAGTCAAATATCTTGAATAATAATAATTTGTTCTCATGTTTAGAAGTTATGTAATACGTTATGCATTTAAGTCGATCGCCATAGAAATCATCAGAGTACTGCAATTTTTCTTATTTCTTTGAATGACTCTCAGACTAGCGACACAGTTGCCTCCTGAAATTATAGGCACTTTTAAAAAAAGTTACAATAAAGTAATATAGATATGTGGTTTTCAAGAAATTTTATTTATTGTTATATGAACATTGGTACATGTAAAAAAAAAATATTGAATCTGTGTAGTATGATGTTGTTATGTAACTTAGGTGACCTAAAACCCAGCATAATATTTTACTATTACATCTAGCGTGTAAAAAGTGGGGATTGTGAATTTTTAGAAACTCTAAATTAGTCCAGAACAGAACAAATAATAATTTCTTAAGTAATCTAAAAACTCTTATAAAATGATTGGTTCGATTTTGTGGCTTTCACTCAATTTCCTTATTTATAGGTATGATTCCATACATTTTTCTTTGTTAATATTTAAAAAAAATTCTCTAACTTAAAACTGTACAAATTATGTAATATCTTTTCTTGGAAATCATTTCTTCATACAAATGGACATATGTTATGATCAATGAAAATAAACATACAACAAATTAGTCAATAAGTGAATAGATGTGTCTTTAAAAGGTTTAAAAGTATGTGATATAATAGAAATTATTGTAAATCAGAGATTCTCTCTTCGTATCGCACTAAAGTGGCGATAAGGATTTTTGATTTAGAGGGTGCTCTGCCCCTCCTCCCCGTCCCTTTTTCTTTTCTATTAAATAATAGAAGTTAGAGCTGCCTCACAATCTCTACAACCACCGCGGACTACGATTTTGAAGATTTGAGAATTTATTCTTTTATTTGCTTGTCAAGATTTCGGATTAATATGCTATACCTTTTAAAAACCATGCTGAGTGCCTGCATTGCCAAACATTATCGGAGAGTGACAGGCATCCCTACCATACTTGCCAACCTCAAACATGTGAAAATATGGTCATGACCAGATATTGAAAGTAAAAAAAAACTGGTCATAGCGAGCGCGTAATGATATTCACGACATATAATTATTTATCATGCATTTCAAATGTTTAAAGGTATATACAACATAGATATGTGTTAAACTGCACATGTTTGTGTAATAATGTTTGCTAAGACACGTAGAGCAAATGTTGTTTTTACTTACGAGATATATTATTTGATGTCAAAAAAGAGGCTGGCCCCTTAAATTTGGGGTCAGGGGGCTCCAAATTCATTTTTCAATAAGTCTTTACTAAGTCGTGTTGAAAATTTTTGAGGTTTTTGTTAATTCGTTCGTAAAATCATTCCGTTTTTTTTTTGTTTAGTCGTGCCAAGGGGCTTTCAAGTTTTTTCCCCACTTTTTATTGATTTTCCTTACAAACTTATCTTTTAAAAAGATTGGTGAGCTAGTGCTGTAGTCATCATAAAACACGGAAGCAGATTTCTATAACATTGGTTTAAGTTTCTGAATCGATTAACTTAGTTAAGGTGGCTCACTACACCGCGAAATATTTTCTCAAATCAGCAGAAAATTACTTGATAATAATATATATCATAACGGATAAGAAGTATTTAAGTCTAATGGGTAAAAAATATGCAATTTTGGATGGAAAATTACATTTTCAAAAATTTGATTCAGTTAACATTAACAAAAGCTCCAGGCGGATTCGAACTCATGATCTCGGGTTCAGAAGTCCAATACTTTAACCATTGAGCTACGATGATATACAAGCAAATTGAGCGATAAAAACAGTTTAATAAAATATTTAAATCGCCATCTTGTGACGTAGTATCTTAAACAGTATAAGCCTGGGTGTAGTGAGGTACCATAACAAAAGGAATGCACAGTGGTGTATTGGAATTGTGCTGAAGTTGGGTCTCACCTCTAGAGTGGGATTCACATCGGCAATGGCATAGGTCATTGACTGTTCCTTAATCATTATGTATCTACTGTAATTTCAATTTCAAGGTGAACATTTTCAAAAACCATTGGTACCGCTCGAGAGCACTAGCAATTACAGAAACTTCCGACTTTATTTTCGCTATTAACGGAGGACCCACTCGTTGCTATGCAACGGCTTTACTGTAATTTGTATTATTTTTTAGTACTCTCTAAATAAGTATATTTCATTTATTTACAAAATGAAAAAATTCAAATCGGATTTTATATGGCAGTACTTTTTACATACAAAGTATACAAAATACTGATATTCTATGTCAGTTTACATGAACTCTTTTTTATTAATTAATGTTTGACCCCAAGGAGAAACCGGCAGTCTCAGCCTTAAATTCTCTCTAGTAAGACGAATGAGAGTAATAGTGTATTTTAGCCAATATACCCAATAATTCACTTACTTTGTTGTTGTTAAATCCTTTTTAATTTGATAACACGACCCGCTCCTTTAAATCTGTTGACAGTTCTCGCTTTTCCTTCGACATATTCTTTACATTAGTTTCTGCACCGAATATCGTCTGCTTATGGGAATCAGAAACGGTTCCTTATATAAATCATTCCCCATATAATTACCCCCCCCCCCCCCCCCCCCCCGATACTATGCATGCTCCGAATATGCCTCATTTAGCGTCAGTAATAAAAATAAAATTTGAAGCAAGCAAAGTTGTGATGACGTCAGCCATGTTTGTTGCAATACGTTTTGGCAAATCAGTGTACCTATTCAAATATTTAACTAACGAACGTAGACCAAAAACAAACAGATTTAAAATATAAGTAACAAAAAAAACTCTTATAAAATACTTTAGTTCGATTTATAGAGAATAGAACAAAAGAATACATCTACATTGAGAGATGTTAGCTTTATCAATTATTCGATAAAACGTATGTAAATTTCTTTTATTTTTCGGCCAGGCTTTCCTTTATCGTTGTTTATGATATACAAATCCGACTTGTACAAACTACCCCGTATATCATTAAACTTCAATTTATACATGTATCGATAGTTTAATCAATGTTCAAATTGATAAGTGCTGCTAGAATACTGTGCCATGTATTGTTTTGACGCAGCATACCGTTTTCCATGCCGACTGGAAGGTTTTTAGAGACCCGGATAAATGACTGTTTAATTAAAAAGAATATAGGATTTTAGCAGTGGTTTTGATAAAACTGAGATGTTTTACCTTCACTTGATATATTCATTGTTTTGTGGAAAGCACAGGGTACTGTTGTTCTATCTCATTTTATGACGTTATTAGTAAGGAATATACGTAATCTATTTATAGCTTTAACATGATAATACACTGAGATGGCAGTAATGTACTACCCAATTTTATTGCAATTACATCTATTTCAAAGGATAATAATAAGTTTTTGATCTGATTCAAAACAGTTATTAATCTCACAGTTTTGAATATGACAGTCAAAATAGACGCTAAATTGCTCATATGCTTCCTTTTCACCCTGCGTATTGCATAATTATTGTTACTTACATTTATATAACTCATCTTTAAAAAAAGATTTGTCAGGGCATCCATATGAAAAATTCTTGCAGCTGTATTCAGTAACCATTCCTACACTAGCTTCAAGACAATTACCTGTGAATAATGAATAATATAATCATTGTTATTTAATTAAATCTCAATGTTATTTAATTTTAAGTATACATGTACACGTCTCAGTCACATATCTTTTTTATACAATGTACTACTAATAAATAACAATTCATATACTAATTACTTATGCATGAAATTTGGTTTGTCTTACAAAATATAAATAATACTGTAATATGTACATGTATTTGTTCGAATTGCATAATAATCATATGATACAATAATGTAAACATGTATGCGTATTCAACGATGTACCTTTTTTGAAAGTATAAGAAAGAAATAATTATTTTAAAAATCATTCACAAATTATTGAAAAAGATTTACTTATTTACAAGCCTTTCCACGTTGATCTTGCTTAACTTTGTTTTAAATACCTCTAAAAATTAAGGCGGTTCGACACTTCAAAATATATTCAGATTGATAAATTAATTGTGGGGTTTTTTTTCACGATTAAAAGACCGATAAAAGCTGTAGTCCTTTTTTATTTTTATTTTTTTTAAGAGAAACAGTAAAAATATTTTTTTTTTACTAAAAACTAGTTACATATATATTAATTAAGCCTTCAAAATTGGTATTAATCAATGTGTAAATAGTTATTTGTCAAATTGTATATATTCTGTGACGTAATAGTATATGCATATGGTTCAATGTTGCGTTGCTTTGTTTAATAAAAACAAAAGATGAAGACTTGCTACACGGTCAAAATGCTACCAATAAAGTGTTTAAAAGGGGATTCCTGTAAGAAAGAGAGTTTATGTGTAATTTTTTTTGCCATAATAGTTTTATTAAAGTTTGATTGTACATGTAAATTTAAACTCATTTTAAATAATCAAGCATAATCATTGACCTTTTTCATGAATTCCCATAACTGAATTATAACAGAATTCAACCAAGGATGTTTTTTCCTTATTGGGAATACACATATATGGATCTCTATCATTTGTATGATTGTTACATCCTAGTCTTCTCGATGCAATAAGAACATCTGTTTCAGTTTTTGGACAAATATTGACAGAAGCCATGTCTAGAAAATAAAAAAGAGAAAATGCATGTACTACATGTTTTACATATAGTTTTGTTAAATTAAAATCATCAATAAAAACATAACACAATTTGAACTCTGAATATATAGAAAAAAATTTAAATCCTCACATAATTTTTTTTAAAACTATCACAAGATGTACAAAAAATACGCAGGGATATATTTTTTTTAATCAACTGAAATTCTATTCAACTTGTATATTTTATGGTTAAAAAAACAGGCCAAGAAAAATTTCTTTCTAATGATTTTGGCTGATATTAAAATACACATGTATTTTTTAAGATACTGGCTTGCAATTTCTATGGTTTTTAAAAATTTCATTTTACCTATGTTCGAAAAATTAAATTTGTTGATCAAATTAAAAGCGTATACGTTATTTGTAGAGCTAAATTAGCTAACCTATCACTGAAACCCGTTTTAAAATTAAACGATGCATTTAAAAGATATCAGTGTTTAAAAAATGATTTTTCTGGAAATTTTAATTCCACGTTCTAGGTTTAAAAATAGATTTAGGTTCAAAGTGAAATTAACTCGTACCAAAAATTATTCGATTTTTGTTACGTGTTACTTTTACAAATTTGGATTTTTTGTTAAGTCGTTCTTGAAATTGTTAAGGTTTTTGTTAATTCGTACTCAAAATTATTTGGATTTTGTTAAGTTGTACCAAGAATTATTTGATTTTTAAAAAAAAACTTTTGGTGCAAGTTAACCTTTTTATTGATTTAAGAACTCTGCTTTAAACAGAATCATCTAGCTTTATTCTCGACATTAACGAAAGACCAACTCGTTGCTTTGAAACGAGCTTTGCTCTAGTTTATCATTAGTGTTGTTCGTCAGCACGTAGCATCTTTTTATCTGAGCAACAAATGTTCTTAAATTTACATATAAACAAGTGAAAAGATGTCAATGTGACAGCAAACCGGGTATTCTTTTATGTTAACTGACAGTGTCCTCTTAAAACATTTTTGAGAAAGGCCCGGACAAAATGACTTTAAAAAAAAAATTAAATGACGTAACGTCAAAACGGAAGTGAGTTTTTCTTTGAGGAACGGTAACGTGCTTATACATTCCCTTAGAACGATCAAAAGGAATGCAGATCTTGACGTCAAAGTTAACTATGACGTCATATCTTATGAAGCACAGACAAGTGACTTTCTACATATCGCTGTGAAATTAATCGGGCAGCCTTTACATAGCTGCGAGGTAAATTGAGGTTAAATCTTTTAATGCGTTGACATTTATACTTGTGACAGTGGTTTAAGATTTTTTTGATTTTCGTTTCATTTTCGTTATTCTTCTTTAACTTGAGTGAAACTGTAGCATGTATTTTGGAATTTTTACGCATCGAATAAATATAGACTTCGGTAAATCAGACAGCGGATTGTTTACCTCCGCAAAATGAGCAAAATCTGATGCACTTACAACATAATTATTATATTAGAAATACTATACATTCTATAGGTAAGTCGGTACGATATCTACGTAATGGTTGATGAATACAACGTGTTTTGTTAAGATGCTCGGCATTTTCAGTCTAAACGGAGATTGTTTCCGATGCTTGAAATATATAGGTATATATATTATGAAAAATAATAAATGGTGCTCTTTAATTGTTTCAGTGCATGTTTCTTCTGTTTAATTGTTAACAATTTTATCTGTACTAACCATATTTGAGTGTCAAGTTTCGAATCATAAGAATAATACAGAGCTTTGCTTACAGAACTGAGGCCACGCTTTTGTTCATTTACATTTTAAATGCTGAATAGGAAATACCAAGTTTAAAAATCTTAAGTTGAATGTAATAAACTCTTGTGAACAAAAAGTTGACTCACACCTGAAGCAGAATTGTGAGCTCTGTATCTTGCTTATAATTCTATGATTGACACTGATCACTAGAAATGTCTCGCTAAACACTAAATACCTGTACAAGATTTTTTTTTAAACAATATTTTATTATGTAAAAAAAAATACTACGTAATAGGATAGTAAAATAAAATGATATGCCTGTCAATACATTGCAGTCGGGGGCTAATTGAGAGGGGGCTAGACCTTATCAGAAATCTTGAAAAGAAGAAAAAATATTTTTAGTATGGCTCTGTCGAACTTTGCAAAAAGGGTGTGTGCGGTGGGGGCACCCCCGGTTCCGACGCATATGCATTGATTATAATAGCTCTTTAACATATAACATTTTTCATTCGTGAGTGAGTAAGGTTATAAAACGTCACACAAAAATCGTTTATAATACGGAAGACCAATTAAACTTTTGAATGTTTTTAATTTAAGCACATTGAGGTACATTTTTCTTCTTCCACATATAGGAATTTTAAAATAAAATACAATAACTAGCTAGCTAGTAGTTGAGGACGAAAATGTACCTATATGCATGCTCTCATATATAATCTGATCGCTTTATAAAGTGAGAAGGAAGAACTAAAATAAAGGGAATTAGAAGTTAAAGGAATATGTGTCGTATTTTTTCATGCTAAGAAATATTTGATTGATTTATTTATCTAAATATGTTATATAAAGATATATCTTCACAATAATCAATCAATCGGGTTAAAAGATATAGAAATTAAAAAATAATTTTCATAGATATTTTTCGTGTCGACGATAAATAGAGCATTTGAATAAACTCAGCCTTAAATCGGCCACATGATACCACGCTCAGTCTATCACAACAACAATGGCGACGACGAGAAAGATAGGTATACCTGTAATACCGTTAAGATAGACAGATTGGACCTAGAAAGAAAAAAGAGAAAGACTGGCAAGGATAAGAACAAAGGGAAGATGTTCATCGGAGACCATGTAGATTGATGGAATAGGAATTTTAAAAGCCGAATTAAGCTTAAGTTTTTATTATGAAGTTGTAGGGGTTTGCTAGTGAGGTTCGTACGTGCCCCATGTGTTACATGTCTTTACTTTACAAGATATGAACCACAAGTGAATTTTTGTTTAGAGAATTTTTTAATAAAGAAACAATTTCAGTACATGCATCCCTCGGGGAGAGGGGATATTCACTCATTTTAACGTGTCGTTGATGCTAAAATATTATTTCATCTTTGCTACACATAATTATCAATTAAATCGTTCTACATTAGTGAATAACGGAATAATAATGCTTCGGGTATCATCTGATATATAATTATCTAATTTAAGACAAAAACAAAACGTGATTCTAATTTGTAAACAAACTTCCATCGTGTTTTCAATACTAGGTTTTCCCGCACTCATGCGCAGTGGTGTTACAAATGGCCGATCACATTAATATCCATCAGACGTGTAGCAAAGTTTAAAGACAAATAACTAAAGAAAGAACATGTTTTACGGACCTAGAGTTTGTGAAACGTCTAATTATAAGAAGCATGATGTATATTTTTACTAAAGCTCATGTCAATAATTTTACTCTAAACATGCCACATATACACCTCTGCGAAAGTTTTTGTCATTCAAATTTTAAACCACGTGGTTTTATTTGACCCTTTCAGTATCGCTGTAAAAATCGTACCTCGTGTATATAGTCTATTTCACAGTATCTAGGTTCTTCTAATCAAATATAAAATCTAGAGGTTTATTGATTGTAAACTTTATCTTCATTAATTGGTGAATAAAATATGTTCTAGGAATAAATGCGACTATAAAAATATTAGTTTTTGTCTGCTGTTGCACCAACTAACACGCTTAAAAGTGATCCTTCCTGGGGATTAATTTTCGATCCGCGCCTGACCTAGTAATGACATCAATAGTGAAACAGACTATACTATTTTATGCAGAATGTTCTTTCAAAATGGCTCGAAATACTGAGTTTTTATGCAAAACAGACACCCGTTATTTTTTTTAAAACATGGTATTGCACACCACAGGCATCAAACATGGCTATGATTTTAATAAGCAACCCACTGATTATATTTTCAACCACACTACACATGGTTAAACACGAACGATAACTCTGTTCTTAATATTATCGTTTAATATAAATAACTGCTAGATGATGAAATAAGACATACATCTTAAAAGCTTTTCTCGTTTTAACATAAATCAAAGTAGGATATGATATGAAAAACGACCAGTACTTACGTATTTTGAAAATAGTATCCGAACACTTTAACTTCCGCTCGAAAATTCAATGGAACTGAACAAGTCTCGTAAATTTTCATTCGAGCACTACTGGATTTATTACGTACTTAGCAACGATAAAGAAAACATTTCGAACACATTCGCATGGGTGATGTAACCTTAACAGTGTACCCCTACTAAAAATATTAGTTTTATACCTTGAAAGGATCTTGTTTTTGGTAAAATAGTATTTCATAAAGGTACAATGTCAAAGAATAAGTGTAGGAAATTAAGTGAAAAATTTGGATACTTTAAGGTATTCTTTTTTTTTTCTACCGAGGGGCCATATGGCACATTATCCTTTGATCACCCATATAAAGCCATTGTTGCTCAGGTGAGCGATGCGGCCCCATGGGCCTCTTGTTTAAGTCCTTATATAAATGAATAGACTCATAAATAGTAAAATATTAATTGAATAACTTAAATCACTGATAAACAGTACATGTAAAATGAATATGGTATAAATTCCAGATGGTGTTGTAGTAGTTAATTTAGGATGAAAATTCGGATGTTGGAACAAATGTGTTAAGATAGTATAACCTTTCATGTTATATTGCTGTTCTCTTTTATTTATTTTTTGTTTTTGTTTAAATGCCCACAGGGAGAATTTGTCTGCCCTTGGGGATAGTGGATGGGAGATTGTTTTAATAAAACATGTCTACTAGCCACCTTGTTTATGGTTATCTGAAATACACATAAAACCGATCTTGAAAATTAACAAACATGATAAGTTATTTTCATCTATCTGTTTGTACCTCTTCGATATCAGGTAATGCACTCTATTATGATCTTTATAAGTTTTTCACTAAAATTATAGGTTCCATGGTCCTTTATTGAAATTTTTCAGACAGAAAGGTGGGTTTTTTAACTCCAGATGAAATCTTAATTAAATGCATATTTGAGATTCTTCGACAAGTTTTTTGGATGGACTATGGTATTCAGGTGACCGTAAAGGTATATTTGCCTCTTGTTTTTCATTTGATGTCATTTAAAGAATAAGCACGTTTGATTTCTTAGTCAGAAATTGACAAATGGTTGTTAGCATATTAGACGTATATTGAAGACAATTGGAGGGTTAGTGAATTTAAAACCCAGAGTCATTTTCGGTTTACTGGTACAAAATTCCTTACATTTAACCATCCGTTAATTCCTCTCTAAAAACAAGCTATAAAACTGGCTATAAAGAATTTTGCATCTTATATACCCGGTGTTGTGATACTCGCTTGAAAGATGTTTTCATGGAAACCAAAATATTTTTTAATTATTCATAAAAGACATTTTCACCTTCAGATTCCTACATTCAATCCATAAAATGATACATTTATAATCTTTCAAATCTTTTGAAGACAAAGCAAAATTATAATTTTAGTAGATAGTTATTACGAGGATTTCAGAACCATCTGTTTATCAGGGATTTTGGGGTCAAGCAACTTTCTTAGAAATAAGGATACAATTAGCTTGATAAATCTGTTATTAAGTTTTACTGATTCTATAACTATTTCCCCATCTCCACAAAAACATGCAAGCACTGTTGGTTGTTCCACGAAAGTGTGTTGCAAAGAGCTTTTTGGACACATCACTTATACATTAATTAATATGCTATTTTTAATTAAAGAATAAATTGTACTATTCATCCATAAATACACTTTAACAGATATCTAATTTGATGCAATAACAAACTGTTTTCTTTAATGATTCATGTGGGCACCAGTGTGTGGATCATAATAGCTATTAAAGGGGCATGGTCACGATTTTGGTCAAATTTTATTTTTCTGTTTTTATTATTTACAATGCTTAACGAGGCCGAGTACAGAACGAGTACGCACGCTTTCGCGGAGCGTTTCATTTGTATTGTGACGTCATCTTTTTGCTTTGTTGACGCCATGGCGTGATAGTTTCAACTGCAGATATTTAGCGAAATTTGTTAAAAATAGCTCGTTTGATGTGTAAAATTGATATTATATTGTGGAATAAACATAAATGTCTCGAAGTATAAGCTATATTTGGGCTCGGGTCGAAAACGTGAAGAGGTTTCAGCAAGCCTAACCCTCTGTCATGTTTTCTTTACCCGCCTAAATTACGCTTAATTCATTTATTTCAAGACATTAACCATGTATTTTATATTAATTGCCCTAAATATGTGATGTTATATATTTATTTATTACTTAAATATGTCTTAATGTTTTAATAATACAGCAAAGATCACCATTTCCGTCTTTGTCAAATAAAAAATAGCCATTATCTGACAAACTGGGAAATTGGGTGTACAAAAAATAACTTTGATAAGACCCCTGGAACAAACCAGGAGGTAAAAAAAAAATTTATTTGACGATTTGATGCCTTTTAGCAATAATTAACTTAAATATATAGAACAGAAAAAGAAATCCCTAGGGCAGAAGTTTAAAAAATATGCAAATTTGGTACATTTCAAGCAAAATCCCATAGGGTCCTATGTTAAAAATTAACAAACTTTGAGATGACCCCTTAACAAACGGTGTGGTAAAAGTCTTATTTTTTTATCTTAAATTTATAATTATATCATTAGAAATTCTTGTAAAAATTTTCATTCAAAAATCTAGGGCAGAAAAAATTAGACCCGGCCTCGTTAAGGAATGTACATGTATTTCTAATGATCAAATGCAATTTGGGTGCCAGTCGATGAGTTTTATGCAAGATATATGGAACGCCAAATTATCATATATTCAAATATTTGTACCTATCTTCAAATAATTGTACCTATCTTCAATTCAATTGTACCTATCTTCAATTCAATTGTACCTATCTTCAATTCAATTGTACCTATCCTCATATTGAATTAGAGATAAGTACAATTCAATTATACCTATCTTTAATTCATTTGAAGATAGGTACAATTGAATTGAAGATAGGTACAAATGCAATGAATTGAAGATAGGTACAATTGAATTAAAGATAGGTACAATTGAATTGAACCTATCTTCAATTACTAAAATATTGGCAATAATGAATACTCCCTGTATAGTACGTCACAACTGGCGCGAAATAAAATCGGGATCGGGATGATAAAATAGGCAATATGATTTCGTCAACTTTTCGAAAGATTGAGCCTTAAAACAAACAAAAACTCATAATAATTGTTACCGCTTTAATAAATAGAGTGATTATCAACTGAAATATACATTCTCTGATAAAATTATAGAAAAAAATAAAGCCAGTTTTTTATTTAGGTATATAGTGACCCTAACTACGTCACTACCTAACTCCGTCACTTTTGGGGTATTCGGGTATGCATGTTTTTGGCTTACTTATTGATATACATGTATATTTAAATAAGTAAATGATGCCTTTTGCAAATATATTGCCCACACACACACCCATATATATATATATATATATATATATATATATATATATATATATATATTTATTTATTTATTTAATTCTTCTTTTATCTTCGTTGTTGGTGCTTCCCTTGTTTCCCTCCATGTTGAAATCTCTTCAAGGGAGCGTTCATTATTTTCAACAATACACAAAACGAATTAAACCTAGGTATAATTGAATTGTACTTATCTTCAAATCCTTTTTAGATATGTTTGAATTGAACCTATCTTCAAATCAATTGTACCTATCTTTAAATGAATTTTACCTATCTTCAAATGAATTAGAGATAGGTATAATTCAATTGAACCTATCTTTAATTGAATTGAAGATAGGTATAATTCATTTGTACCTAGGTATAATTCATTTGTACCTAGGTATAATTATTTACACCTATCTTCAATTCAATTGTACCTGTACCTATCTTTAATTCAATTGTACCTATCTTCAAATGATTTGAAGATAGGTACAATTATTTGAAGATAGGTACAAATATTTGAATATATGTTAATTTGGCGTTCCATAAAGATACTGAGCTCACAATTCTTCGTTATGTAAACAAGGCCCGTGACCTGTTTTTGTTTACATAGGTTCAATATACCAGTAAAAATCTTTTTCAAGGTGATTTGTCTATCTTCTTATTCATTTTAAGCATAAATAAACAGTTCCTAGCGATTAACGCATGCATTTGAAGTCTAAAACTGGAATTTTCACTTCAACATTTAAAATGTACACAAAAGCTTTGTTTACATAGCGAAGAAATTTAAGCTCTGTAACTTGCTTCTAACTTAACAAATGACACTAAAATTCTAGTTGCCGAAAAATGCCTTACTGAAGCATTGTAAGCATTAAAATCGAAAATATAATTTTCACCAAAATCATGACCATGCCCCTTTAAACGTTTTCTCTACATTTTTAAGTCTCTATATCAATGGTAATAGGGGCATTCAAGTAAAACGATATTTAAAGAGACCCTTCAGAGTTTCAAGAAAATCGAAGTTAATACGTGGCTTCCAAATATTTGATTTACATGAATGTATACATTGTCTTGCAAGGGTAACTTAAACGAAATCAGAGTCACATGGATGATAATACAAACGTGAATACTTTATATAATGCGCAGCAACGTAGAACATCACTTCGTGAACAATTAGTGTTGCATACATCACTGCATGTCTTTTCTTCTATCTACCCTTGAAGATAACAATTCTCTTGGTAAACATGCACAAATAATTAACACATATTATTGCAGGACACCAGTCATGACTGGTTTCAGACACATAACATCGTTATTCAAGTGGTCGAGGCGTATAAGAAATCTCGACAAGCAACAAAAACAAGACAAACAAACGAAAACAAACAAACGTCACAAAACTAATTCCTAAATCTTAATTCAAAGAACAAAAATTCTTCAATATATGTTGTCATAGTCGACAAATATCTGCAGTGAAGTATAATATACATGTACTGTATTTTTTTCTTTAGATAAAAAAAATATATGTTTTTTCTCTTTGAAGATTTTTCGTAAATTCATATACCTTGATACAAAATTGTCAGTCAGAAAAATTATGTACGATGTCGTATTCCTTAATGGATGTAGTTTTTTATATTTTACTACAAAGTCAAATTAAAAAGATGGTCGAGGTGTATAGTAATATTATAAGACCCGTATTGAAAGCATCTTTGCAATATCACCAGCTTATACCAACCGAAACGAAATTTATACGAAATATAAATCGTTCAAATATCACCTATTTGTGATTTTAACAAACGTGATCTAACCCAGTATTCTCATTTTCTGCATTCTTTTATAAAGCTACGTGCTTTAAGCTCTACACCTTTTTATGAACATTTTTATGAATCACTTTTTGACATGAATGCAAATATTTTTTTTCTAATTATATTGATAACAAAATAATTGTTCTTTTTAATGGTGGTACATACATCTATTCTTCTAAATAAAAGACTAGTTTATCACCGGGCACTTACCTTGATCTGACAATTTTGGTATAAGATATGCAAAAATAATGTATATACTACCGTTTTAAAAATACATACATGTATATACAATTTTATACCACTTCAAATTGGTAGTAAATCTTGGTGTAGGGTGTATACCAGTACGTACTATGCATACGAGTAACTAAAACAATGATATAATAATAAAAAATGTTTACTAGAATTATGCAGGCCATTTTAATTATATCAATATACTTTCAATAAAATTGTGTTTTAATCATGGATCTTATTTGTTTTACTGTGCAATAGGCAGTGTATCAATGTGATATTGCTCACAGTTTAAAAAAGAAGGATAGTACGAAAATAAGGTTATCAAAGATGAAAAGAGCGTTTTGAATTTTGAGGAAACCCACTCATGCATCGTTTTAGGAATCAAGTTTTTATGACCTCATCACAAAGACTCCAAACTTTTCACATGTTATGTAAGTAACAGATTCCAGTCCATTTTCGTATTCTTGATTCCAAAGACAATACATTTAATGTTCCACTGAGGAAAACAGGTTTTGACTCTTTGCATAAAATCAGTACAATCATCAACTTTCCCGATGGCAAATTATAAATATGGGAATAATCACTGAATATAATGTATTTTTTTCATTTATTTTTTTTCATTTTAAATGGGAACGATCATTATTTCAATGTCTTGTTATGTACATAAACTTTATTTTGAGGTGAAAAAATAATGTATTTTTTTGTATTTTTTAAAATCTTTTTTCAAATCGAATGATCAATAATCCAATGTCTTTTTCTTCTTATAGCTATTTGCAATACGAAATTAACTTTTAACATAATTCAAATAAAATTTTTGAGCAGATTTATTATTCAATGTTTTGCGTTATAAATATATATATATATATATATATATATATATATATATATATATATATATATATATATATATATATATATATATATATATATATATATTTCATATCTAAAATATTATCTTAAACTTATATGTTTACATGCATTTTTGTTATGACACTAAACCAATGAAGTTGATCAAAATTTTGCACAAATGTACCAATTTTTCTCTTTTAATCAAGAAACTTAATCATTTGTCATCAAACTAACATATCATTGAAGATATTTTTTGACGATAAAAAAGAAAGTTTTCATGTGACTATCTATATTACTATATTAAAATAATAGACTCGAATTTTTGGGCTTTAATACCGAGAAATCGGAAGAGTACTGTCTTTTGTTTTATATATTTTAAACATCATTGATACATCAAGGTTACCAAATTGTTTTTATTTTTTCTCAATCAAGCTTCGCTAATTAATAATGAACAAAAATTCCTTTAAAAAATCCGGAAATCATATGGCTTTTTTTGGATTTTACAATCTTTTGCGCATGCGCATTACATTCACGCTAAATCATGAGAGGCTCTTTAGTTTTATATTTCCCCAATATCACATTTGCATGGATAAACTCAGTAAAGAACTCATATTCAAGTACGTGTAAATATTTAATGGAGTTTTGTCATATATTCTGGCTGTCAAAGGAAATCCGGGAGATAACTCTAACTAAGTGCATTTATTATGAAATATCCCGAGAGTTCCGAATGTCAACGTGTAAATTCGAAGCGAGTAATAAGTGTTGAGTTTCTTATTAATATGAATTATTTGTTTTAATGTAAGGTATTTACAGCCTTAAAGTGGTTTGTTATGAATAATTTGACTGTTTTTTCCATGCAGCTTCATTAATTTTCTCCACAATCGTCTCGGAGCGATTCAGCAATGTTATGCTTCATTACGGGTATATGGGAGGCATTTTAACTGTGGTAAAGGCCTGTCCCGAGACACAGTTAGATTACTCTAACTACGCAGAGTGTAGTGAAATTAATAGCATTATTGTAGGCTTAAAGCTCAGTGATGTAAATGTTAACAATATAGTGACGCCGTGTGTCGATGTATCTATTTCGTAAATGTCCGATATCATATGTAATGCCAACCCGTGCACGCACGGGTCAAAATCTAGTAATATATAAACGATTGAGTCTCATGCTTTTCCTAATTTGGATTTGTAAAGATTTTGAACAATAATTTGAGTTTTTCCCGAATTTTGAGGTCACAAACATGTACCCTTTAGGCATTTACATGTATATTGAGTTTATCTTTTTTCGTATTTGTTGATTCGATGTTAACTTGATTTTGAAATTCGAGGTGACAATATACGTGCAGTATTTACGCAAATTGTTCCTCATCTCAAAATTATGACACAATTTAAAGTAAGTTTTACTTTATAATGTCCTAATCGCCATTTCGTTTTATCTTTAACTCCGTAAATATTGCTTTTGAAATAAATAAATTGAACTTTAAAAATAACACACAATGCTGAAAGATAACAGTGTTGCAACATTTTGTAACATTCATTCAATTAAGGTGCATATTTTTGTTTAATTAGAAGTTTATTAAGAAATACGTACCTTTATTTTCTGGTCACAAATGGTGATGAGTATATTTTTTCGAAGGCAATTTTTAACTGAAAATTTACGAGATGCTTCTTCGGCCTTCTTTTCTAAAACACAAACGCAAAAGGAAGTTTGATTGATATAAAAACTTAAGCTACTTTCGGTTTACTGGTACACATTTCCCTAAGTAGAAACGACCATCCGTGAAATCCTCTAGAAAAAAAACGCTTTACAACTAAACTTAAAACATTATGCATCTAACCTGCCCAGTGTTTTGATTTTCATGTGCAATATCTTTTTCTCCTTTGTTCGAACAAAGAAGATTTTTTAAAACAAATTGTTTACGCATTTTCACATTCAGATCCCTATTCTAAGTCCAAAACTGGATACATTTAAAATCATTCCAATTTTGTAAACATTAAAAAATCATAAATTTGAAAGCTTATTTTTAACAGGAGTTTTGTGGGTTTTTTTAGTATTCAGACCGTATGCTTAAGTTTTTTAGATAAGTTGTCCAATCTCCTTAATAACATGCAAATATTGTCGGTTGTCCTTTGAAAGTGTGTTGCAAAAAAGCTTCTTTAACTTAAATATCAATTATTTGATTATTTTTAATTAAAGGATAACCTGTTCTACTAAACGTACTTTAACTCCTATTTCATGAAATGGAATATTGACATGGATTTTAAAATATGTATAGGAATAAATAAAAACTGATTCATATGAGCATCAGAGTGTCAATCACAATTTATACTTTTACATGTCTTCAATCTGTACATTTCTAAGCCTCTGTATCCATGGTAATGGGATCATAGAAGTAAAACGATATTTAAAGGTTTTTTTAGAGTATTAATAGATCGATACGTAACCACCAAATTTGATTTACATGTATAGTTTGTCTTGCAAGAGCAACTAAAACGAAAGAGTAATTAAGTTAACATGGGTGGTAATACCAACGTAAATATTTTAGATAATGCTCAACAACGTAGAACATCAATTCGTGGTAAATTATTTTTGCATACATCACTGCATGAATGTTTGCTCTTTTCCTTCTAACAACCTTGTAAATTACAATTCTCTTCGTAAACATGCAAAAATAATCACATATTATTACAGGATATATATTTTACCAGCAATGCCAACAAAGTGCTTTACACTGCCATCGCTTCTGCAGTCAGGCTTGTAGCATCGTTTTTGAAAGTGAAGGGTGAGGATTTAAGAAAAATTTTGATAAACGAATAAACAAACACCCCCCCCCCCCAAAAAAAAAACAAAAAAAAACACCCATTACAAACTTATTCCTAATCCGTACGAACAAAAACTCCGAAAAACAATATTATC
Source organism: Magallana gigas (assembly GCF_963853765.1). Taxonomy (NCBI): domain Eukaryota; kingdom Metazoa; phylum Mollusca; class Bivalvia; order Ostreida; family Ostreidae; genus Magallana; species Magallana gigas. Next base: position 37,147,173 of record NC_088861.1, on the reverse strand, counting down.
TGATTCTTTGCAAAAATGATTGACCGGGTATATTTCTTAGAATCTCTATTACATTTATTAACAACGATGTTAAACATCATATTTAATGCATTTTTGCGACGTCATATGTACTTTGTTTTCACGTGGCGGGCGAATCCTAATTTTTCATATGATCTATTTAAATTGCATCGATGCATGTGATTAATGACATTATATCATAAATGGTTTTTTTTTAAATCCTTTCTCATATCATTTTCCTGAAATAGATATTGTATTTATTAAAGATATTGTTCAAGCATTCTATAGAATCATCAAAATAAGGCACATTTTTGCTATTCAAAATTGGGGTAAATCCGTAGGTTTCCCAAGCACTATTCACATGCGTAATTATATTATCTAGTAATTTTATGTAAAATATTCTAAAATTGTATTGATCTTTTACCTACGCCAAGCTGGGTTTCACGTGCATTAAAATTTCTTCATTCAGCTGCTTAAACATAGCAGGAAGAGTCTCTGACCGAACCATTAGTTTATGAATACTAGTATTTTACTTTAAAAGAAGCTTTTAAACTGTTCATTATTTGATTACCGGTTATTAATATAAATGGATTTTGTACGTCATGCATTTACGACCATTAACGACAACATCTATTTAAAGGAAACATGCAGTTTTATTACTGGTTTCATATAAATCCCTTTTATCGTTAAGAAAGGGGTCTTCTCGTCCTCAAACATACTTTTTATAATAAAAAAAATCATTAAATTTTGACACAGAAAAACAGATCATATAACAAAATAATTCTATCAGTTTAATCAATTTTACCTCCTTGTTATAGCATAAAGGTTAGATCAATGTCAGTACCTTTTTTTGCAACTTATAGGATGATAAAAATAAATGTAGTTCGTTGCTGTTATGCAGATATCTGTTTAAGATATGAAGATTCTATTCTTCAATGAAATGATAGAATATCAGAATGTTTATCAGCTTATACAACTAAATTGAAAACTGAAATTGACATTGCTCGCATTTCCTCCAATTTTCTTAAATTTTGAACATATTTTGATTATTTTTTTATGCTTCCAATAATAAAATAATTCTAATTTTTACGTATTATGAATACTTTAAACAAAGATATAAATTGACAGAAAAGCTATTATATCAATTACTTAAAAAGAGAGGGAAACTGAAAACTGATTTTAGGGATTTTTTTCCACACAAATCAATGAATAGAAAGGGCGCAGTTAAAGGTTATAAAAATTTAATTTGATAAGTAAATCTTATATTAAAGATAAATTCTGAAACTCAAGTATCATATTATTAGTTCAATATGTAAAAAAAAATCCAACATTAATATTATTGTTTTAAAAATGCTTAAACAGATTCATTAATTTCAAACAATTTTAAATTGCGAAACATGTGATATTTTCCTTCACCAAAAATAATGTCCTTATTAGATTCTCAACATTGGCTACTATTTCTATGCCAAGTTGTATGATAGTAAATAAGAAAGAAAAATGTACTATTTTAATTTCCTTTCATCTTAGTTTAATGGAAAATTTATCAAAACTACGTTTGACAAGTCAGAAAACCAGAAAAGACTCCTTCCTTAGGGTATCCAACTCCTCAATGTTCTTGTCTCAAGAATTTCATGAGAAGTATATCATTGAAATCAGAAGACAAAACATACTTAAAGTGTACAAAGACAATGGTGGGTCAGTGTTCATCCCTCTGAATAATAGTCAATTTATTTTTACCTTTTTGCACCTTAAATGCAATTTTAGCCTACCTGAATTCCTTGTCACTTTTTACAACAGTTACAATTTGATGTGAAATTTAATAAAAAATGAATATCAAGAATTTGTAAAGATTTATCCTGTTTGCAAACATATAAATTCAGTATCATTTTATAAAATAAAATATGGGGGTCAGTGATATCGAATTTAAGATATATGGCTTTTAAGGTAAAATTCTTGCAAAATTTGGCTTCAAAATTCAGACATTTTTCTAAACACTTGCATCATTTTATGCGTAACGTCTACTGTAAAACGAGAAAATTCGGCGCATACATATTTTAGCGCAAACGAAAGTGCCAGTACATTAGCGCAATTATATTTTAGCGCATACATCTTTTCTTAAAAAAAAATACAAAAAATGTTGTTGTTTGATAAACGATCACACCCAAAATTTAGTTCTGTGTTCACTCAAGCACGTGAACACAACGACTTAGATTTCTATCTGGCATGCACGGTAAACTGTCGTTGAGAACAATACACTTACTTTTGTGTAAATCGTCAGTAGATAGATATGAAAACTTCATTTATGGCGATGATATGTAATTTTTGTTGGTAAACAAATTTGAGTTATCGGACTTTGAATTTATCGTGTCGACTTGGATAACACTAGAAGAGTCCCGAAACTAAAAGTGAAATCGAATGCTACATTTACCATGAGTTTCGATCACCATGAGGGAATCTTTTTCATAGTAATCTTTCATTTAAAAAACACAAAAATAGGTATCGTCTTGTTATCTTTATATCCATTAATCAGAGATCAAAGAAATTATGATCGATCATGTATTGTCAGTGTAAACGATCGCCATGCTTAATCACATTTTCATCTCGAGGTGCTAAATGGAAGTGGCATGAGGAGAAGCCCAATTTTCAAGGTGCTAATGAGAGATATTAAAAAGCAATTAAAACTGAATTTATTAATCCATGTTTAGGCACTTATACCCTTATACCCGATAACCCATACCGTTTACCTGTGTAATTGTTTAAACAAACAGAACCGAGAGCATCTGATATTTGAATGAACACTTCTATATAGCCTTAAAAATGGACTGACATCATTGTTTTGCAACTTGAAGAAATTTAACACATATAGAAAATCGTTGGCGCACTATTTATTTTAGCGCTCAGAGGCAGTTGCGCCAAAAGCGCTAAAATTTGTAGTGCGCCATATTTTCTCGTTTAACAGTATCTATCTTTCAAGATTTAATTTTGTACATGTCAAACAGAACCTATAGTATGGTGTCATAGATCTGCCACCACTTGTCAGATAATTATGTCGACTTGTCAGATAATTATGTTCACTTGTTAGTTCTTAAAGTCGACTTGTCACTTATTCACGTGGTTAAGAATTTAACAATTTAACCTTTCCACGCCCAATTTGTGCCATCCATTTGAAATCATATTTTCTGACAAGTCGACATCAGGATCTGACAAGTCGACATAATCATCTTTTAAGTCGATTTAATGATTTGACTAGTCGACATAATTATCTGACGAGTCGACATAATTATTTGACAAGACAATAACATCTGACAAGAAAACATCATTTTCTGACAAGTCGACGTACAATATGAATGATAATTTTCTTAAAACTAGTGGCCATATTATTTTTTATGTTAGATAATTATGTTAACTTGTCAGATCTTTATGTTGACTTGTCAGATGATTATGTAAACTTGTCAGATATTTATGTCGACTTATATGGTATTATGATGACAAGTAAATGGCAGTTAGTGGCACTAACACGCCTTGACAACAAAATGTTGAGTCTCTATAGTCACTATGGTTATTTTCTGACAAGTCAACATAAAGATCTGACAAGTTGACATAAATATCTGACAAGTCGACATTATCATATGAGAAGTTAACATAATTATCTGACATGTGGTGACTGATCTATGCCACCATACTCTAGAGTATGTAATAAACCTATCAATTGTTAAAAATGTTTAAAATGAATAAGTACATTATAAAAAAAAAGTATATTGAAAATTCTTAAAACTGCTTGTTTTGTTATTTTTGTCCAAAAAACCTCCCACACAAAAAAAAAGTTTTGCCAAAAACTTGTTTGTTTCTCGAATTTAGATGGATTTTGTATAAATGTTGTGTAATCATGAAATTATAATCTTTCTGTTATGATTAGATAAATACCATTATATTCATTTAAAATATCATGATCATCTGCGCAATTAAATCAAAACGTGAGGAATGAGATACCTTCAACACTATTCAAGTCAATTATGACGTCATATCGTATGAGGTACAGATAGATGACTTTCTACATATCGCTGTAAAATCATTCGGGAAGCATTAACGTTCCCGCGAATGGAAATTCACCGAAAAAATTGATGAAATTTTTGCACATTTAGCATTGATTTAATAGTAATTCGTAGTGTCTGGTATTTATTAACTCTCTTTATGCAAAAACAGAATCTTAAGTGAATTTCTAAATCATCTTGAGACTACAAAAACACAACTGTTAGGATGACAAAAAATTATACATTGCTCCAAGTGTAACATTAATATAAGATATTGCTACAAAACAACAAGTGGATTTTTAATAAACTGGACAAAAGTCACGAAACATTTTTCAAAATCATGAAAAAAGGCACCTTTTCACCTTTTCAGTATACAGGTAAATTCCTTGTCTATTCAAGGTAGATAAGAATTTAGCGAACCGCACATTGGGTAAACGTTTCATATTTCTAAATGTTTTAACTGGAGTGTTTTAAAGGAAGGGTTTGAAACTTTGAACGAATGGAAGGTTGATGTATTTAAAATCCTGAGCTTCTTTCGGTTTACTGTTACAACGTTCCATAGAAACGACCATCCGTGAACACCTCCAAAAAAAACAAGCTTCACAACTTAATATTAAATGTTTAGCATCTAACCTGCTCAGTGTTTTGTTTCCAAAGTATGAATCATACTAGCTATCAAATGTTTTCTGTAAATATCTAGGTCTCTGTATCCATGGTAATGGGGACATACAAATAAAACGATTTTTAAAGGTGTTCTTCTGAATTCTAATAATATGGAGAAGAATACGTAGCCACCAATATTCGATTTACATGTATACATTGTCTTGCAAGGGCAAATAAAATGAAGGGCGAATTAAGGTCACATAAATGGTAAAACAAACGTGAAAATTTAAAATAATGCTTAAAACACCACTTCGTGTTAATACATCCATGCATACATTGTTACATGTCATTCTTTTTCTTTCAACAACCCTTGTAATAACAATTAAAATTCTCTCTAGTTTGTAAACATGCACAAAAAATCATCGCATATTATTGCAGGACACCAGTTATGCCAACAAACTGGTTTACACTGCCATCGCTTCTGCCATTAGGCATGTAGCATCGGGTTTTTTTAAGTGGGGTAAGGGGGGGGGGGGTAAGAAAATCTTGACCAGCAAAAAAAACAAACAAGCAAAAACAAAAACTAATTCCTAATTCGTATAAACAAAAATATTTAACATATGTTGTCAGTGCCGTCAAATATGAGTAGTTATATATATTGCTGTCGCAATGTTATTTGCAAAGAGGTCACACATTGTGAAATTTTAAATATCTTAGATTTTATCATTCGACATTTTCTTATCTCGTTGAATATTTTTCGTAAATTTCTATATTTTGGTACATAATTGTCAGTCAGCAACATTATGAATAATGTCTTATTCCTAAATGTAGAGTAAAGGTACGTGTAATATTTTTTCTAATATTATTCAAAGTCAAATTTGAAAGATGATCAAGGTTAAAGTAATATGATAAGACCTTTATTGAAAGCACCTTTGCAATATTTCTCCGTCCTAAACCAACCGTGCGCAGAAAGACATTTTAACCGCCCAAAGATCTTCAATGTATTTGAGATCTTAAAAAGCGTGATTTTACCCAATATTCTAATTTTTTCGCATTCTGTTATCAACAGACGTGCTTCGAGCTTTACACTTTTTAATGAAACACCCTGCTATTTTGACATTAAATATATTTTAAGATGTCAATATTTATTTTTCTTATTATATCGGTAACAATAGATTCAGTTTTCTTTGTTAAAGTTTATTGTGCAAATATAGGATCCAAAGTGAATTTCTCAATCAGCCTAAAACTTCGTAAACACAACTGTAAGGATAACAGAAAAAAAACACATTGTTTAAAATTTAACGTTGATATATTATACCTGCACAAAATAATAAGTGGATTTTTAATAAACTGGACAAAAGTAAAAAAAACATTTTTTAAATAATGAAAAATAGTAATGGTGTTTAGATAATAAACTACATAGCAGTACATGCGGATTGTTTTTCTTACGTAAGACTATTCAACTATATTCAGCTTCCACACCTTAATTCTCAGGAAAAGACCATCATAATAAATGTGTCTACATTGCATTCATGTGAGCTGTATTCAAACACATTTGATAGTATACAGGTAAAAACCTTTCATATTTAAATTACATTATGATTTAGTCAACCGTACATTGGGTCAAAGTTTTAAAATTCAAAATATTTAACTGGACGCAGATGTGTTTGAAACTTAAGCTTTTATGGTTTATTGTATGTTTATTATTTTTACAAACTTTGTTACATGCAATTGCCTCACAGCTGTTCAGAAGAGATGCCTAGTGATGAAAAAATATTGAAATTATAAAAGGACGAAGGCACATGTTTTATGACTATCGACTCACGTTTTGTTTTTTTTTACAAATGCTCTTGTTACATTTAAAGGTTTAAAGTTTTCAATTTAAACTGTTATAGTTCAGTTTAAATTGATAAAGAACTATATATGATATTAGTGATATCTGGCCCCCATAATTTGCTATTTTGAAAGTGAATCAGATACATTAATTTGCTGTGGGGTTTTTTTTTATTAAAAGAGTTGACATAAAATATGTTTTTCACCTATTTATTTGATTTATATGCTCTCACTGGCAGTATATGACGTCAGAAGTGACGCTATTTTTATAATTCAATCAAAATCAGTAAAAAAAAAATTGACATTTTTCTTCTCTTTTTTTTTGAATCGGAAAAATAGAGCGACTCTTTGAACAAGACCGAACTTTTTGTCACTAATTAGTACTGGAGAGATACATCTTCGGTGAAAATATTTTGTTTGTTCAAGCAGTCGCTCAACGTTTCCTTAAAGAAGAACTGCTTCCAAACAAGCCGTTTTATGCTAAAAATGTGAAAATGACGGGTAAAAGTAAATTTTATGATGTTATATTTTTCAATTTTGGGCACTAAAATCAAAATCAAAATAACATTTAAGGGGGGCCATCTTAGGTTCAAATCATATATAATCCTTTTAAACTTTTAATGCGACACTCTTATTTAATTGTTTTTTCTTCTTAATATATTTTTATCTCCTTTTAAACAAGTAAAAAAATTTTTCATCAATCTATCAGATCATAAAAGATATTGTTAATCATTAAAAGAAGGGTTTAATCAGATTTTATAAAATATAAATGATTGAGTCTCGTCCTTTTCTTAATTCGGATTTGTAAGAGCCGATATTTAAAGAATCAAACATGTAAGCATGTGGCAATCTATACCGAGTCAATTTGTTTTTCGTATGTGTTAATTCGATTGAAATTTAATAGTGACACACTTTTTATTAATTTTTACTGAATACTGCCCTGGTCGCCTATTTTGTTTTGTTTGTATTTCCGATAAATATTGTTTTTGAAATAAATAGATTGCACTTATAAAAATATCATTCAATGCTTAAAAAGGATAACAACGTTGTTATTTTTGTAACATGCATTTAACAAAGCTGCATATTTTGTTTTTCATTTAGAAGCTAATCAAAGAATACGTACCTTTGTTTTCTAATGAGAAACAGTGGTGAAGATATTATTTTAAAGCAAATTTTCAAACTGAAAACTCGCGAGATGTTTCTTCGTCCTTCTTTCCTAAAATACACACGCAAAAGGGAAGGTTTTATAATCCTGAGCTACTTTCGGTTTACTGGTACAACATTCCCTAGAAACGACCATCCGTGAATTCCTCCAGAAAAACAAGCTAAAGAACTAAATTTAAAAAATCCGGCTTCTCACCTGACTAGTATTTTGTTCTCGTGTTTTGTGTATTTATCTTTTTTGTTGGAACACAGATAATGCTTTAAGCTTTTCATCCAAAGAATATGACAACGTTGTGATATTTTGTAATATAGATTAAATTAAGCTGCATATTTGATTTTTTAAAAGATGTCCTAGTTATAGAAAACCACACTTTATATACTTTTGTAATAGAAAATTGATATTAAAGACTATATGCAGCATTTTTCGACCCAAAAATTGAAGTTTTAAAAAAGGGTTATAAAATAAGGTGGAAAATTGTTAAAATCATATTGAAAATAAGTGTGGAAAATGCTTATTACAACAGTGACGTCATAACCTAGAAATAACGTCATGAAAATTGTCATTTTTGGATAAATTGATTTTTGTAGCAAAATATGGGTGTTTTCCAGTTGTTTTCAGACTGGGAAACATCGAGTTAGCTCAAATACCCTTTTCTAGTATAAGTGTATGCATGTTCTTATATAAACAAAAACATATGTTAATATCGCACTTGAGCAGACCAGGGATCTATACTTCCGAATGCAAAATATAGAGAAAAAATTACAATATTTTCATTGGTTTGCAAAATTGCGGAATATGGTCATTTATGTGACATCATTGATAAACAGCGAATGGGCAATAATGACTAAAACGAGGATTAAAGTGAATGGCATTCTCTGTAGATATGATTTGTATACGATTCTATTTAAAATTGGTTTAAATTGGGGCAAATATTTGACAATACTTAATAAAGTCCTTTTATTCAAAAACATGTATTGTAATATATGACCAACTGTTTTCATTGATAATTCATTCGGGCGCCAGTGTGTGTATCACAAAATGCTAATTAGAAACAAAAACGCTTGTTACAAGTTATCGAAATAAACTAGTTAACGCTGTCCCGCGAGGTGAACAAAATCTCTTTTCCATATATTGTTTAGGCCGACTATATGTGGAGTAAGGGTAAGTGCATAACGTCATCGATGTTTTATTTGCGAGATGACTGTGTATTGTCACGAAATAGAAATATGATAGGGCCTGTCTCCAGCTTAACCCAGTCGTGCATAGGAAAAATCTTACAACCCTTAAAACAGTAGGCCTATCTTTTTCAGATTTTTAAAAACCTGTTGTTACATAGTATTCTCCTTTTTCTGCATTCTCTTACTAACTTTCGTGCTTCAAGTTCTACACTTTTTTAAATAAAACACCCAAGATAGATTGACATTGAAAATATCTAAATATTCCAAACATTGTCTAATCTAAAGCTAACACAAGTTTTGATTATTTTTTTTTAATATTTGTCAAGGATGAAACATACATTAACTTTACAAAACATCACCATATTTTGTTTCTGAGCAAGTACAATATATAGTAATAACGGACGCGTCTTTTTACCCCAATGAACCCCAATGATACCCCAATGATACCCCAATGAACTTTGAAATACCCAAATGAAACTAAGTATGTTCACAATTGATACATTTAATGAATTTTATGTAACAACATGTTACACAAATGACATTTCATCTTCGTGCCGTTTTTTCACCGATTGGGCCATATCTTGTAATGGGAAATGATTAAAAAATTTTAAGCTAAAATTTGACTCAAAGATTGTTTGTGACCTGTAATTATGTCCTGATGGGAGCTTTGGTCATTTGTGCTAGCTCAACATAACTTTAAGAAAAAGAGACATATCGATTCTTTTCCTTTAGATAAAGACTTCAGTTTTGATTGTTTCATTTGTGAGCTTGCTCGCAGTACCTCTAGTTTCGTAAAAAAAAAAAAAAAACTATCGATGTACATTGTATACATGTATTAAATTATACAAAACATATTCCTTATATTAATAACACAAGGCACCTTTAACGTGTTGGGTCTAATGTATAGATATAAGCCAGTAAATTGAATATATAGAGCACTGAAAATGGGTGTTGCTAAAACGCGGAACTGAAAACGGAACGGAAAATCTTATCTAATGTTATTTACTTGATAGATTTGTTAATCATGCTAAAAACGATATACTTTATATAATTCTTAATTTTCTTTTGAAAGATTAGCAATATTAGATTATTTATTCAACAGTGATTATTTCCTAAAAATTAACAGTACATGCGTTGACCACTATATTCTGTCCCAAAATATCCTCCATTTACATTTTTCTGAATAACGATATATATTTGTTTTGCCTCGGACTGGAATGTCTCGGCGTCATTGGATGAATAGCGCGTCACGTGATTGCCTTATAAATTTCTTTATACGGCGAGCGTCAAAATTTATACGGCAACATGGCGGACCTAACGTTATTTAAGCTGATTTTTTACACAAGTGTTCAACCATACCTTTGCTTTTTAAGCCCCAAAATATTTAGAGTGACCCCCCCTTTGCCCGTGACGTAGTATTATGATCCTACAATATGGCATCCAGGTTTGCACAGACGACTGACGAGAAAGGTAAAAAATTAGAGAATTAAGCTAAGAATTTTAATATTATGTATTATCTTTTGTTTGTTTACATATCAAACTTTAGGTCCTCGACAAAACAAAACACTTATTAGGTTTGTTACTGACTGTGTAAAGAAATTTGTGGGATCGGTAAAGTCCATAGAAGGAACAAAGGAACAAAGATTAACCCTTGAAATTTCACAAAAATCTAAATAAGGATAGAGTTTATTGATGTGAAAAGTTTTCTGTCTACGGCATGATTAGATCATACCTAGTTAGCTGTTCAACGTGCCTTGGGCTAGTGACCCGGCGCAAGTTCTGCAAATTTTTCGCAACGTCAATTTAACGCTTCTCATTGTTCCTGTGTTTTAAACACCTTACAAACGAACAGAAATAAGACTTGTTCTTTATTTCGCATCTTTTGTTTTCATTTCAAGATGTCATCATTTACATTTTCTCTCATTCTTGATTTTTTGTGGAAAACATTTCGGGTTATTTTTACACGAAAGTCAAATTACTGTAAATGTCTCCTTCAGTCATTTTGTACTTACAATTATTTTAGAACTGTTGACAAAAGTTATCGTGTAAAAATGCTTGATATTTAGTCCCTTTGTTTTAATTCTAGTAAAACCATCAGTAAAAAAAAATGACGAACTGAAGCTCTTTATCCCTTGTCATCGTATAGTTTTTGCTTAAGCAATTGCGTGGCCTTAAAAGGTCTTCTTCTGATATTTCAACCAGTTTGAAGTATATTCGCTGCGCCGCCTAGACCTCAACATTCAGAGTGAAGTCGTTGTCAGATTTCTATTGCTTGGTAAATATATTCGTACCATATTCGTATTTCAACTCAAACATCAGTGAAACTTGGTCAAAAGGTAGTCGCAAAAATTGTAAAATGAACATAATTATATTATTTGATTTTTTATAACATAAACTGTAAGTGTACGGGCACTTAGAAAGGGGATGTTCAAGTTTTTAATCTCAGAGTTCATTAAAAACATTTGATAATTTCGAGAAAACTTGAATCATGTTGTGTAATATTTAAAGATAGAATTAATTCCATCAAACCGTGTATCAGTAATCGAAATGTTTCATCATTATCTCCCTTTGAAATAGCAGGTGTGCATACAAATATGTTTCCGGTATATTTCAGCCCCACATAAAAGAAACATCCATGCATAATTTTTAAGCTTTATGGTGCTGAAAACTTTTCTGCATAGTAAAATTAAATTATTTCCTTCGTTGTTGTCAAGTAAATTTGATTTATTATTGTATACCTAATTAGAACTTATTCAATCTTTAAATGAATAATATACTTCGAACAATCGATGTGTTATTCCGATTGAAACATCCTTATTTAGTCCGACTGGTCTAAAGTTATTTTATTCTAGAAGCACTATTGTCAGGGGAAAAAAAGAAAATGAACAAAGACATATCAGTAAAATATACAAAATAATAAATAAATGAATACAACCCCTAAACCATCCACTAAACAACGAAAGATAACAATTCTCTCGTTTATATTTCGTGTCCATTAAAATGCTCTGTACATAGCTAGACCTAAAAACATGTTTTTCTTTTTTATGTAGACAATTCAGAAATGAACGAACATCGGACTCAATTTCCAAAAAATACGATAATATTAAACAAAGAGGTAAATATATAAATGCTCATGCACATTCATCTTAATTCAATTGAACATTAAGTCAATACTATACGAATAATATTTAACACTGAATCTCGTATTTCGAATCTCGTATTTTGAATCTCGAATCTCGAATGATCATTCTCGGCTTTCGTACACACGCTAGCGTTTTATAATTTCATTTTTATACCATGACAGACATCTTCCCAATTCAAGAGTTTCTGATCCGCTCCGCTATATATAAACCGATTTTTGAGAAGCGTTGCAAATCAGAAACCCTTGAATTGGGAAGATGCACGGCAGATTGGTAGTTAATACTTATACTTTATTTGTAAACAATGAACGGATTGTGTTCTACGTCTTTACGAATAAATGATGAATGCAGAAAACGGGAAAGTTGAATGGGATAACCCCTCTCTCCCCAATTGCTTTTTAATTTTGCTCCCCAATTGCTTTAAAATCTTATTTGGGACAGTAATGAAAAATTATAGAGAAATTTGACCTTGGAACAAATTGTATATATCATCCATTTCAGTGTGGATTTTTTAAAACCCTGCCAGCTCCTCTAAATATTCAGCCATGGTTTGGATTTTTTATTTTAATTTTAAAGAATAGTTTTTAAAAAATAGAATAAAGAAAACTTTCGGTAAAAAATGAGCAAAAACAAAAAGAAAAAAAAAACCTTGTCGATATTAATTATATACATGCACGCTGTTTATTCACATGCTTGCGCGGAAGATCTTTTAACTATGCACACATTTAGTTTCATTTGGGGTATTAATATTTCAAAGTTCATTAGGGTTTCATTGGGGTTCATTGGGATATCATTTGGTATCATAATAGTATCAATCGGTGTATTTGGGTATCATTAGGGTAACATTGGGGTTCATTGGGGTATCATTGGGGTTCATTGGGATATCATTTGGTATCATAGGGGTATCATTAGGTATAGTTGGGTATCATTAGGGTAACATTGGGGTATCATTGGGGTTAATTGGGGTTCATTGGGATATCATTTGGTATCGTAAGGGTATCTTTCGGTGTATTTGGGTATCATTGGGGTAACATTGGGGTTCATTGGGGTATCATTGGGTTCATTGGGATATCATTTGGTATAATAGGGGTATCATTAGGTGTATTTGGGTATCATTGGGGTGACATTAGGGTTCATTGGGGTATCATTGGGGTTCATTGGGGTTCATTGGGGTAAAAAGACGCACCGGTAATAACTATAATTATAAATTTTTGATTCCATTTGGAAAGGGTACATATGAAAACCGAAGTTTTGCTTTTTGTTTTCTTTCATGACCTGTTAGGAAACCTTGCATTTCAAGAGTAAAAAAGTCATAATTTCAGTTTTATCAGCTAATGACAGAATGTGCATAGCTTTTGGCATATATTGTTGGCGGTTTTTTTTTTCAGAGAGACAGTATATGTAGCAATCTAATGTTTGATCCGCTCGCTTACTTGCAAAAAAGGCAGAAAAATTACAAACAACTGCATTTTCATATAAGATATATTTATTCAATTTTCATAATGGAGAACAGATATAGGCCTAGGTTTTTCGATAAAGAACTATCCAACATGTAGTTGATTTTCACATGGTAACATGTGCAAACATCTCCAAAGTCAAGTCACATCCATGATATATTTATTTACGCACATCTAATGCAGATCTACAATACAACTCCCTTACTTACTTACCAAACTTTTATTAGAGAGCTGAACACTGCTTTAATGAACTATTTTTCCTCACCAGAAACTCTCTGTTTCTCTACTTTCTCTTTCAGTCACTTGCAGTAATCGCTAAAAAAAACCAAAGTCATACAGACTTAAAATAAATAACATAAAATTTTAAAGCACAATGTCTTTAAAGCATGAAAAAAGAGATGGTTTAAAATTGTTGGCATCACTAAACGTTTCAACGGGCACCCTTTATGGTTTGAACTTTGCAACAGAATCAGAGTCTGAAAGGAAGAAACACATATATTCCTTAGTGTTCGCATACATGTCACTAACATATGACTACAAGACTGTTTCTCCTCATTTTCTCATGTTTGGTCTATAGGTCACAATAGAATGTTAAGACACCGTCAAAATTTAGAGACAATTTACAGAACTAATAGTGCACCTTATGCATGCTTATGAAGCATTAGAGCTTTAAAACCCTTCAAGGACAACATAAATTTCCTTACGATCAGATAACGAAAAGAGGTGGTTAACAAGAAGGAGATCGAGTGTTGGTTTAGGTTGTAGCCTTTTAAACAGCAAGACTGCCGATCGGTGGGATTATAACCTATAATTGGGGTTCAATAACCTAGCATCAACGTCCCGGTAATCAAGGTTAAAAGGGAAGATGAGGAAAGCATAGTTTATAGCCACAACATAGGAATTTACTTCTTCAAATTAGTTCTAAAGTACCATCACCTAAGGATATGATTCACCTGTATGAATAACGCAGCACTGTTAAGGCTGACTATGAAAATATCTATGGATTTAAACGTTCGTTAAAAAGATGCATCTTTTAAAATTACGAAATAAAATTTTAAGGTAGTACATCCATAACAATCATATTTCATATCTGTTAAATTGCTTTGATTAGGTTTGAAGTTTGATAACTAAAATATTAGTGTGGTTTTAAGGGATTTCATTAATAATAAAGATTCATCTCTGAATTTTTTTTAGAAAATTGAATTATTAACAAATTTATCCCATCTTGAAGTCTATAGAAAAAATGCATTTTTGAATATATCTTTATAGTTCAAATAATTTTCTCACAAGTGTCTTAAAAAGAAATTGCAAAAGCTTTCGCGGGTAGGTTAAGGCAACTCCGAGTTTAATGACCGTCAAAATTTAAAAACTGGGTTTTTTTTTAAGTAAACAGTGCGGAATATTAATACCAAGGGAATGTGTTCAGCAAGATATTATTTTTCTCCTTCGGAATCGACTCGATCTTTGAAGTTGCCGTACCATGGTATCACGTGACAGTTATAAATAGATCAATTTTTTACCTTAACAAAAAATCAAAAAGTGTAACACTACCCCGAAGTTCATTTGTATGTTTGCTACAATAATTCGATCGGCAAAAAGTTCATGTTCATTAGTATTACTGCTAGAATCCTGTTGCTAATCGCATAAAATAAATATTGTAAATATTTATCGGAAACCCTCTCAACTTCTATAATTTCATTGTAAATACTACGTATTTTTCATTTAAAACAACGAAGCACAGGATTCTAGCAGCACTTTTCAAGTAGTTTAGGTCATATACCGTTGATATATACCAAAGTCATCTTTCATAATATCCGGGGTAGTGTTACACTTTTGCCTTTTTTTGTACACACTGACAGAGGAAATGCTGGTCAAGCCATATAAATATCGATCTGCTTACCTTATAACACTCGCTGATTAAACAAAATATCCATGCCTGATTATATCCTTACTGACACTCATCTAAATCTTAGGTATCTGTATTAAATAAATCTTATTTCGGCATTGTTTACACTGCATTCCGATGATTTGTCTCCCGACATGATCTTCTCTATTAGACATGCTTGTGACGTCATCAATGATAATTATACGTAATAGAGAGAAATCGAAGATATATTCAGTTAGAAGAGTTTTTAGTGATATTTTATGCATGTAGTTTTTGTATTTTAAACCAAAAATAAAGTTAAAATCGACATGTTTCTGAGTAAAATATGACATCATGCTGCTTATTGTGACGTCATATCGATCAGAGGAATTTGATCGCTGACAGTTGCCTTATCATACCCGCGTTCCTTTTCTTTGATAAAGCTAAAAAAATAATTTTTTACTGTACATATTTTGAATATTTTTAATTTTTGCAAGAGGCAGACAATTTGTTTAAGTTCCAAGTGCAAAAAGTTCATTTAATCAACTGCATACATATTCCCAAGTTTGGTTTATGTCGGCCTCATAATAATTTTAAAATAGATATTCAATATAGTTCATATAATCAAAGTTGTTTAATTCACCTCAGTTATGGATGGACTACCTTAAGCTATTTTATTATGGTAAGAAACTGATATCAAATGAAACAGCATAGTAAATGCCATTTTATATGAAAGTGTGGTCACTTGAATTGATAGTCATGTGATATGTGTTGATATTTCTCCCGAATGGAGGTCTAACAAATTACAATATTGTATGGCCATAGCCTTTTTTTAATTAACATTTTAAATGATAATTAAATTGTACTTCTCTAGTAGATTGTAA
Source organism: Magallana gigas (assembly GCF_963853765.1). Lineage (NCBI taxonomy): Eukaryota > Metazoa > Mollusca > Bivalvia > Ostreida > Ostreidae > Magallana > Magallana gigas. The sequence continues at coordinate 37,131,021 of NC_088861.1, read as the reverse complement.
AAAGTGTCCTTGCTTTGTAAAGAGTTCATTTTAAGAAATAGCCCTGGTTGAAATTTATAAGACCTTTGCTTAATACTTTACATATATTTATTAGTCCCCAACCGGTTTTCCCCGGAGGGGACTATAGCTTTCATCTGCTTCCGTCCGTCTGTCCTACTTCAGTTTTCCACACTTTTTTTTTCTTTATGCTTTTGAGGAATAATAGCGAGCGCAGCGAGGCGGCGCGAAGCGCCGCTCGCGTAGCGAGCTCCATAGACAACGTGTACGAATGGAGGAAATTCGAGTTGAAATCTGCACATTGTTCAAAGAAAATTTTATGAGGCCACGTGAAAACGTTCTACTATCCCAGTGATCCTTTGCGGTGCATAGCAACATGGTGGAACAGAAAGTGTTTCTACGGAAAATTCTTACCTCTACATCGCATACATCATTTTCATTTAACAATAAAAAAAAAAAATCCTTCTAAAAACATTACAGTAAACAACACATAAGCTTACGTAAAAAAACTGAACTTTTGCTGACATATGACGTCATTTCCTTCTCCGAATTTGTCCGACAGTTTACGAAAACCGTCGAGCGCAAAAGAATGTTAACTATGACGTCACAAAGATCTCGCGTTTTAATTTCCCGCGATACATTTAGAGGTGGATCAAGCATATGTTCTGGATCATGTAGGAAGTACTCAGTATCAGTGTTAACGGTGACTTTTTGGCTGATTAGTTTTGTTTTGATGATTTTTTTTTTGCTTAGTAAATACACATGCAAGTTCCATGCTAAATTTATTGTCATATTGATCCAATCATATATGCATACGTTAGGTAGGTGACAAAAAATTATTAAGAAAGAAAAGTCTAATCATTATTAGATCTACGTGCAGCCACGTCAATTTGTAATGAATAGATAAATGAAAAGAATTAAACTGTTAAAATATCTACCGGTACATGTATTTGTTATATAGTTGCATATGTGGTCAAATAATATTGGATATCACACACTAAGAAAGGGGTGAGGGCACATGTCTACAACGCTTATATAGCGTACAAAAATTAAAAAGATTTAAAACAAAATTAATGTCACTGAGGAAAATAATTAAAACACGGGTCACAGCAAGGAACAAAATGAGAAATAACAAACAAAATTTATTTTTACTGATTTTAATGATCATTATTAAAAGGTAAAGAAAAGATAAAACATAATTGTATCTACATAAAAAAAAACGGCGTTATGTTTATCAAAATATTTTAATACAATGTAAGTCTGTTTAACATTTTATTAATGCTCAGTGGTAGTTTGTTTAAGTGTATAAGCCTAGGAAGAGAACATTGGAATAAAAGTTTGATAACTTTGGGTTCCTTGCGGTGGTAAAAGTTTTCAAGACAAAGCCAAAGTTTTTTGTTTAGGGCAAGTCCACGGGTTGCATTTAACAATGATGACATTTGTGTGGTTGCTTCTGCGCTCGCCCAAACGGTCATACCGTAAAACATATTATGAAATTTGCTGAACAGCTTCAAAATGTCATACTGCACATCAAGTTTACACTTTTGTAGCGTCTGGTTGAAATATTTTCGAGAAAATTGATTTTTTAAATGCCAATTTTTTAATGTTCGGGTTCGTTATCGGGTTCGGTGTGTATCAAGTATGTTTTCAGTAATAATATCGTGCATTCCCTGGACCATTCCTTTTATTGTTTCTAACTAACAAATAAGTTCTGTAAAATAGTTTCAAGCATTGTGTTGTAAATTTATTGACAGGGATTTTTTTTGTATTATTATCGGGTTCGTTATCGAGTTGGTCTGTTGAGACGGGTGCCGGTCACTTCGCCCCAAAGCCAAAGCGCCCCATGCACGAGCGCCCCAAATTTTTTTTAGAACGCCCCAAGTACAATTCACGAGCGCCCCAAGTGTATTTCACGAGCGCCCCAAATGTTATTTTTTTATGATTAATTTTTTTCACGTGTTTGTCACGAGCGCCCCAAATTTTTTTTTTATGGATCCTTTTTTATGATTAATTTTTTTCCCGTGTATGTCACGAGCGCCCCAAATGTTGTTTTTTTATGATTAATTTTTTTCACGTGTTTGTCACGAGCTCCCCAAATTTTTTTTTATGGATCCTTTTTTATGATTAATTTTTTTCACGTGTATGTCACGAGCGCCCCAAATGTTGTTTTTTTATGGATCCTTTTTTATGATTAATTTTTTTCACGTGTATGTCACGAGCGCCCCAAATGGTTTTTTTTTCATGATGAAATCTATGTTATGAGCAACACAAATTTCCAAATGCTCCGAGTTTCGATGTAGTTTTCGAGTCATAATCTATTAATGTTTAGTTTTTTTTAATTTATTTATTTATTTGGAGCGCTCCAAAATAAGTTTTGCTATACAAAAATAAAAAATGCTGATGTAAAGCGATGACTAATATTTCCGTAAAATGTTTTTTATACAAAGATCAAAGCATGAGCACCGAAATTGATATTCACCAATCAATATCAATCAAACAATATGGCAATTATCTACCCAATTGACTGTCTCCTAATTACCTTCCAACGCCCCCCCCCCCCCCCCCCCGTTACGTCACATATCGTCCATCCAGGGTTTTCGGTGTTATTCCTTCGTTGACATTCGCACGATGGAGAAGTGTCTTCTTTGCAAGAAAAAAGGTAAGTGAATATTTTCATATATTTTCTATCTTTGCTTAACAAAACATTAATTTAAAATATTTAATTTGTAATTATTATTTTTTTATTTATTTTAATTTTATTTAGCACGGTCATACTAATATGTAATTTTAGAAAACTCGTGCAAACAATTTAATTAGAGAATCTAAAATAAATTTTGTTCGTATCTTTAATATATACTAGATTTTTACCCGTGCGTGCACGGGTTGACATTGCATATGATATCGGGCATTTACAAAATATATACATCGAAACACCGTATATTGTTGACATTTGCATAACGACACTTCAAGCCTACAATAATGCTATTAATTTCACTACACTCTGTTCAGTTGGAATAATCTAACTGTGTCTCTGGAAATGCCTTTATGACAGTCAAAATGCCTCCATCGTCGGAACCCACGGGTTCATCGTCGGAACCTGTGGGTTCCGACGATGAAATGTCTCCCATATACCCGTAATGTAGCAGAAAATTGCTGAATCGCTCCAAAACGATTTTGGAGAAAATTAAGTTGCATTGAATATAACTGTCAAATTGTTCACAAAAACCATTTTAAGCTGTAAATACCTTTCCTCGAAAAGTTTAAATCTATAATTGCAGAATCCAACATATTTCAACAACGTTTTTTAGGGTCATACTAAAACACGCCTGCCGACGCCTGCCGAGGAAAACACGCCTGCCGAGAGAAAACCGCACGCCTGCCGTTTACAGAATGAATTAAATGGACAATTTCTTCTATATTTAGGTTCTCTAAACTAAATTAAAGGACCTGGCACAAAAAAAAAAATTTTCTGATGATTATTTAGATCAAAATTAATAAAAATATGCAATTTACCTGACGACTTGTTAACTCGTACATGGATTTCGTACGCCCGCCGAGAAAATTAGCACGCCTGCCGCTTATCTAATGGGCTTTTTAAAAAAATTCTTTTATATTTTACCTTAGGTAACTATATCAGTCATCATGCAAATACAAGCTTGGCTTTAAACTCGTTTGTCGTCTAAGAACTCGCATAAATCCGTGTTGGTATGTAAAGAGGGATAACTCGTGGCAGGCGTCTCCGACGCCCGCCGAGAGAAAACCATACGCCTGCCGTTTTTCAAATAGATTATTTTAATTTTTTCTTCGGTATTTCAATTCAACCAGCTAAACTGATAATCATGATGTAAAAAAATCTGAGTTTATAGCTAGAAATTAACACAAAATCATTAAAAAATGCAAATGACAGGACAGGTCGTACGTAGATTTCGTACGCCTGCCGAGAAAATACGCCTGCCGAGAAAATATGCATGCCCTCCTTGTATCTATGCCCTTAATTTAAACCATTGTCTTTGAAATGTTATTTTAATCAACTAGATAAACAATCTTAATAATAAAAATATGGATTTATACCAATTTGTCAACATAAAATCGAAAAAAATAATTCTCGTAGATATCAAGGAGAGATAACTCTTGGCTAAAGTTTTTTCCGAGAAAATTGGAAGGACTTTTTCTTGTTCATTGCATTGTTTTACCAAGTTTTATGATCGTCATAAGAATATGGATCAAAGCCAACTTATAGGATCTTATACATATAGGTATTTTAATTTCAAATGATATATTATTAATAATGTATACGTTAATTAGTTGTGTACAACATCATGAACATGCGCGGATCCAGAAATTTTTTCCAGGGGGGGTCCGAAGGATAATTGTGTTTGCCAGGGGGGGGGGGGGGGGTCCGAGGCATATTTTCGCGATAATTTTACTATGTAAATTTAATAAATTTTCATTTTCCAGTGGGGGTCGGGACCCCCCCCCCCCCCGACCCCCCCCCCCCCCCTCCTCTAGATCCGCGCATGATGAACATGTAAAAGCACTTTTAGTGATTAGGCTAATAGGTCTTGCATATATTTCATAATGAATGAAGATCCATGATGCTTCAGATGTATTATGTTACATTATGCAACTTTGATCTTCCCATAAAAGTTTTCATAAATAAACCCTTATTTAAACAAATGTTAAATATATCAAGTTGGCAATTAATTATTTGCACCAATCAACATTCGCAATATAACTACTAATTTTCTACAAAGGTTTAAAATGATTCCACAGCCCATTCGTTCGTTTAATTAATAAAACATCTCTAATTATTTGAATCTTCATCCCAAACAAATTGTCCTCTTACATTTATTCTTGGACGTTGCTGACAAAAGCAGAATTTTATGCATTTTTATCAGAGAGTTTAAATTCCCTTCAGCATTTTATTAAATATGTACTATTTTAACCTTCATCATTCCACGACTAACCATATGGCTACATAATGTTAAATTGTGACATCATTTTGGGTAAGAATACAAGGTATATTATCAAAAATTTATTAAAAGAATATGATATCCACCATATAAAAGGGCCGGTTAGTAGACTGTAGTTATACCCACTGCGCTACAAAGATAGTCAACAACTTTCACATAATAAAGGGTTTTTAAAGAGCATTTGAATTCATTTGGTAGATTTTGAGTTTGATGAAATATTATACATGAAAATATTAAATTATATTAAATATTCTTATAACATTTTCAATTATGATAATTTTGCTCTTATGCTGATTTAAGGATTAAAAATGAAGGCAAATTTGAACAACTGCATTTGGCCCTGTTACTTCCCTACCAGGGTACAATAGATGTGTTTTTTGTCAGTAATGATTTGCGCGTTAATTGGTCGCAGGTTGGTAATCAAGGACGTTAGCCATATAGAAATTATTTACATGTCGAATAATTTCTATATGTTTCCAGCTCTAGCCACGGGGAGGCCTCCTTGTTGTAGAGCCATAATTTTGAATTTATTGTTTTTTGTTAATAGGTGTATGTAAAAAAAAGTCCAAAGCAACCTAAAATTATTTTCTTAACTCATTCTTCACTTTGTTGAATGATTGTTAAAGTAAAATTTACAGTAGCATGTGACCATACCATAATAATGCTGTTTCAGATGTAATTATTTAAAAGCATGGTCATTTAATTTAAAAATGAAAAGTACAGGCCAGAGGAAGGAATTTATTTTGAATTTCGGGGCTTTTTACAATTGACAGCCAAGCGAATTTGTAATAAATAAGTTCTAGTTGCTTCTTTATTTAGATGAATTCCATCATTTAACCAAATGTGCTTTTTGGGTTTGACCAATCCCCTTAAATTCCAAAAAATAATGTTTGTTGAATTTGAATAACATTTTCGTAGCCGAAGATTTATTTTATCCACTAACGAGTTGAACATCGGTGGTTGAATAGTATCTAGTCGCTGAAAAAGACTTCCAATATATATAATTTCAACAGATTTTATTTCTAAGAGAACTTCTAAAATGTTTTGTATTCCTGACACCACTTCCGAAACGTTTGCTGAATTTAAATTTATGTCATTTTCCCCTATTTGTAGAAAAACTTTTGTAGGCCTAAAGTCATTAACTCTACCTAGAATTTCATTGTGAAGAGAACATGTAGTTCCCTGCTTCTCGCTAAAAAAGTGGACAAAATGATTTGGCAAGTTTAAATGAAATGAACCTTCTAAAATACTGTCTTCCAAATGTTTTATGAAGCTATGACCTAATAATGCGACGCGCTCTTTTAAGTTCTGGTTAGTCTGAGGAGGAGGAGGAGAAGAAGGAAATGGTGAACAGAGTGCAGTGGGTTCAGAGGGCTGAGGAGGAGAAGGAGGAGATGATGTACATTTTGCAGCAGGTTCAGAGAGCTGATGAGGAGGAGAAGAAGAAGGAGATGTTGTACATTTTGCAGCAGGTTCAGAGAGCTGATGAGGAGGAGAAGAAGAGGGAGATGGTGAACAGAGTGCAGCAGGTTCAGAGAGCTGAGGAGGAGGAGAAGAAGAGGGAGATGGTGAACAGAGTGCAGCAGGTTCAGAGAGCTGATGAGGAGGAGAAGAAGAAGAAGGAGATGATGTACATGTACAATAAATTTAAGACACACCCGTCCCATTGGGCCTATATATCATTTAATATTTATTCATTTGATGAGATATCGGCGCTTCTGATTGGTCGAAAAATTTCTTTGATACCTGCATCAATAAAATTTTTGCCGGATCTACTTTTCTCAACTGTTTTGATCTAACACTATTTATAGAACGGGTATTTCCAAGATAAACACTGTCAACAAAATGTAAAGTTGTGTCTGTTTTATTGTCAGCAAAGAAAATGCAATCTTGTGAATATAAAAACTTGAAAGTTTAACCTTCAAAAATGAACGAAACACATTATTTGATTCACGAAATAGAAAATTAAGCGTCTTCTCACGATTTCGTCTGCTTGAGATCAATCAACATTTACAGCGAGGCTGGCTGTTCCTTTTCCAGGAATATTATAACGAACATATAGGCCTATAAACTTTCACGGTAACACTGCACTGCTGTTCAAATTTGGTAACGATAATCATAAGTTTCAAATTTACACACGTACATGATCGGTCATCAGAAATAGAGTCGTAAAGAAAAGCTATGAGTAATGCATCAACTCCTTCGGCGCATTCCAAGCGGCAGATATGCCATTTAAGTACATCACTGGCTATCTAGTTACCACAACGTTTACAAAAGTCGCTTATACATACTATTCTTTGTCGACATATCGGCTATTTTCGTACACGATCGCCTTTCCTTGGATGGTTATGTCCAGTTGCATTTTCCAGCGATCTCACATGAAAACTAGTTTTAATACGAGTTTTTCTGCACAGGGAATAATATCACAAGCTATCGCATGTATTTTCCTTTCGTTTTCAATTCAGCCGGTTCAGATTTTAACTCACTATTTGTGTTTAATCCATTAAATTCAGCTCAATAGCTCTGCATCAGCTGAAGGCGCATCCATTTTGAATACTGTTGCTGTTGTTGTTTTGTATTCATACGCGCCGCTTCATTTACATTATTTACATGTTTGATCAATGACACTTCACATTTTTTTATTTGAAAATGTTTTATTAAATGATAAGAAATGAAGATAATAATTTTTCTATTGATCGACGTATCAAAGAAAAAATTGACCGGAAAACTTTTGGAAGATCTCATCAATGTTTTCTTCCACTTTTGGAGCTGCCTTTTTCGTTTTCTGTGTTTTATTTTTTTTATTTTGTGAGTTTTTGACACCTTCCCCCGAAGCTTTAACTGACTTTTCCTTTTCCTGCCTTTGATTTTCTGGCTTTTGAATGATTTTTTCCATTTCTTCCTCCACAAGATGAGCATGTACAGGTTTCTTTTGTCTCTTCTCTAGTTCCCTCCCCATCTTCATCAGCACATCTTCATCTTCATCAGACCCACTTTCACTTTCCTCCTCCTCTTTTCCTTCACTGTTCAGCACGACCTCAGGGCGAGAAAACTTGGACTTTGCCACTGGCTGTGCTGCCACCTTCATCCAGGGATTGGAAGACAAGGAAGATAACTCTCTCTCTATCATTTCATCTTCTGAGTCCATCGCCTCTTCTTCATCATCTTCACTGTCGCTCACTGCGACGGACTTTTGTGTTAGTTGCCTACTTGTGTGCAGCATATCTTGGACTCTCTGCCTGGCCTGTTCAATCAGAAATCATTTCATTACTGGTATATCAATATCTTTGGGAGAGGATGTAAAGAAACACAAAGCTCAATTTGCATTTTTTTGTGTGAAAGAACATTTTGCATTTTGGTTTAATAAAAAAGGAAAGATTAATTTTCATTGGTAAAATAATCTCTATGGACGAGGATGTTAAAAAAAAAAGCTTAAACAAAACATGATTTGCATGATATCCATGAACCATATCAGTCTTATTTGTACCAGGTGCATGTTTTTGCTCTTTTTTTTCAAAAGGTATGATTCCTCTGATCTTTAAACATTGTTGACAATATAAGCGGTTCTCTGCAATTAAATTGTTCAGCTATTGTGACTGCCTACCTGGTCGTCGTACTTGGCATACAGCATTTGTTTCTTGGAATATTTACTGCCTCCTCTGTGTTTCAAACTCATTCGCTCCTACAAAGGTATTAAAATACTGTCAGCAATATATAATATAAACAGGGTATTATTTGAACTCGGAATAATTATTTAACTCGGAATTCAATAAAATTCTGATTTTAGCTTTAGTTGCTATAGTTATACAATAGTTTTGCAATAATGATGATGCATGGTGTAGAAGAGAACATTTGAGGGTTACATTCATTGACACACCTTATATAGTATTTTTAAAATTATCATTTCTAATTTTAAAGTCTACATGTGTATACATATACAACTATAATCATTTCAATAAAGTGTGTATGTACGAGTCATGTACTTTTATATTTATTTTTCAATTTATTTATTGGTTTTATTATTTATCATCTGTTGTTGTGTTTTTCTTTATTTACAGATTGGGGGGGGGGGGGGTTAGTTATTTTTGTGTTCTGTGTTTGTTGAGACATGCGCAGAAGGGTTAGTCCATGCCTGGCATGGACTAACCCTTCTGCGCATGCCTCAAATTTGCTCTTTGATCTCTTTTCTACCTGAAGTGTAAACAATTTACTTCAGGCCAATAAAATCCAATATTGTATTCGAAAACCGACGCAGAATTAAACATACGACTAAATTCTATAGGTACGGTGATAGACTTCCTTTAGCGTAATCTACAACATGTACACAGCAGACATAACGTTATGCACGAAATCACCTATTGATAAAATTCCATAATCTCCCGAATACCGTCACCTGTACTTGCACCCGCGTTGTACAACAAACTATCTCCGGTGTTGATCGCGACCATTTTATCCACAGCAGAAAATAATCACGTTAAAATCTCTTCAACGCCATATACACACAGCCATTCTCCCCAACATGTAAGACGCAGACTACAGGAATGCTATCGTCACTTTTAACTGTCTGACGTCACGCTCACACATTTTCCCGAACTTTTTTTTCACCAGCGATTTTAGCCTATAACACAGTGCTGCTACATGCGGTGTCAACTATTGAATTTGTATGCATTGTGCATTCAGTTTAGCGTTATTGTCCCCCACCCACCATGCCCACCCCCGGATTAGAATTTTTACTATTTGGGAATATTCCCTCTTCTTTTTATTGCATGAAAAGATATTTGGATGAGCACAACCCCCCCCCCCCCCCCCACCACCGCACACTTTCAAAAGCTATGGTACGTGCCTGCGTATGATAATGAAAAGAGTAATTATAGCGAGCGCAGCGAGGCGGCGCGAAGCGCCGCTCGCGTAGCGAGCTCCATAGACAACGTGTACGAACGGAGGAAATTCGAGTTGAAATCTGCACAGTGTTCAAAGAAATTTTTTTGAGGCCACGTGAAAACGTTCTACTATCCCAGTGATCCTTTGCGGTGCATAGCAACATGGTGGAACAGAAGCGTTTCTAAGGAAAATTCTTACCTGTAAATCGCATACATCATTTTCATTTAACAATAAAAAATCCTTTTAAAAACATTAAAGTAAACAACACATATGCTTACGTAAAAAACTGTACCTATGACGTCATTTCCTTCCCCCAATTTGTCCGACAATTTACGAAAACTGTCGAGCGCAAAAAGTTAAGTATGACGTCACAGTGATCTCGCGTTTTATATTCCCGCGATACATTTAGAGGTGGATCAAGCATCTGTACTGAATGTAACGTGTAGGAAGTACTCAGTAGGGAGTCACTAATACTGATACTGCGCTCGCTATTAACGGTGACTCTTTGGCTGATTAGTTTTGTTTTTATTTTTTTTTTTGCTCAGTAAATACATATGCTAGTTCCATGCTAAATTTATTGTCGTATTGATCCAATCATTGTATACGTTAGCAGTGGCGTGGTTACCTTTTAATTTACTGTATTCAAAAAAGGTAAGGGGTCTGGGGGCCGCCTTGAGGCCCCCAGTAGGTCCAGGGCAGAGCCCTGGTGGGGGCCCAGGGGGCGAAGCCCCCGGAAGCTCCTAGATTTTATGTTATTTGAATGACAAAACAGTCTTAAAAATATGACATATTTTAAGTATTATGAATCCAATAAATATGAACAAAAGTTGCTGAATTCCGAGACAAACATTATTTACCTGGTACTCTTCGAATATTTTCTTTAAAATTTTAAGACCCCCGATGCTCTTACAATTTCACATACTGTATGTGTAAGGGAAATGTTGAATTTTAAAAGAATGTGTAATTATACCGAGCGCAGCGAGGATTAATGGTAACACGTATATATAAAAAAATCATTGAAAAATGAAAGTTGAATCAGGGGTACTAAGGCCAAAAAAAATTTCTTCCAGCCATGGGCGCCGCCATATTGGCAGCCATTTTGTTTTTTAAAAGTTAATTCGATCATTGTTTGACCGATACTTGTCGATGTTTATTGCCCCTAAACTCGATTAAATAAGTTCCAGTGTTTCAATAGAAGGTTATTTGAATTAAAAGAAATTAAAAAGGAAATCAGATAAGTTTCAATAGTGCTTCAATCAAGAAACACGACTTGTTTTATGTATGTCTTATCAAATTATCAGATGGAAAATAAAAAACATTAACGTCAAGAAACTGATCTTTTAGATTCTGAATAAAGTATTCAATTTTATTACATTGGCATTCATATGAATTAAATTGATGAACAATGAAAGTAGAAATAAAAAAAAAATCGAAATCACGTATCTCTCTTCGGCTATTTCCGAAGACAAAACTTGAACGTTTTACGTCTGAAATATGACGTCATAATGTAGACTGAGCACGCGACGTTTAGTTTAACTTTGACGAATGACTTGAGTAGGCAACCATGCTGGCGGATCCTACTTTGTGCGTTTTAAATAGATTTTATTATACAAAAATCAAACTGCACTGTGTTAAATCTGCGCTCGGTCCAACGGTCACACCGTTTACATATTATAATATGTAAACGGTGTGACCGTTGGACCGAGCGCAGAATTAACACAATTTAATGCAGTTTGATTTTTGTAGAATAAAATTTATTTGAAACGCACACAGTAGGATACGCTTGGTTGCCAACTCAAATGATTATAGCTAAAGTTTAACTAAACGTCGCGTGCTCAGTCTACATTATGACGTCATGTTTCAGACGTAAAACGTACGTTTTGTCTTCGGAAATAGCCGAAGAGAGTTACGTTATTCCGAACTTTTTTTATTTCTTCTTTCATTGTTTATCCATTTTATTCATATGAATGCCGCAGTAATAAAATTGAATACTTTATTCAGTATCTAATAGATCAGTTCGTTTTTATTTTCCAACTGATAATTTGATAAGACATACATAGAACTAGTCGTGTTTCTAGATTGAAGCACTGTTGAAACTTATCTGGTGTCCTCTTTAATTTCTTTTCAATCAAATTACCTTCTATTGAAACACTGGAACATTTTAATCGAGGTTAGGGGCAATAAACATCGATAAGTACCAGTCAATCAATGATCAAACTAACTTTTTAAAAACAAAATGGCTGCCAATATGGCGGCGCCCAGGGCTGGAAGAAATTTTTTTTGGCCTTAGTACCCCTGATTCAACTTTCATTTTTCACTGATTTTCTTATATATACGTGTTACCATTAACTCTCGCTTCGCGAGGCGGGCTTCGCCCGCCTCTCGCTGCGCTCGGTATTAAACACTGATACCCCAGCGGAAACCAACTGCATGTGACTAAAGATAATAGGCGTTTTGAAACAGGTCTATTATTCAAACCGTAAAATACTTACCTAAATGACAAATTTTTTGATCAAGTTTATCACAATGTAATGTGACTTTGTCAAAATTTTAATCACCCGATCGCCGACTTTAAATTACATGTAAGTATTAATCCTTAGTGCAGCATGAAGGACTGATGTCACTTTCTTTTGTGGTGACCGTGTCGTGGTCGTCTTTGCCTTCATTGTGTAACTGTTGTGCTTTTAAAAACGATTTTAAATTGCTTTGTACTGACATACTTTTTACATTTAGATTTCTTACGTAGTAAACTCAAAACCGGATGCATAAAAAGCATGAATAAATGTAAAGTATGGAATGACGATATTTTTCGGAATCGTAGTAATTGCGTGGGTTACGATGAGAACTGAATACTAAATATGCAGATTATAAATCAGTGGAGTCTCAATACAATTTGTTTACGTGCAAACAATAGGAAACTCAAATCATAAGACCTATGCTTTGCAAAATTTTGTGTATTCATTTGCGTTTTTGCGTAAAGGGCGCTACGCCACTGCGTTAGGTAGGTGACAAAAAATTATTTAAAAAGAAAAGTCTAATCGTTATTAGATCTACGTGTAGCCACGTCATTTTGTAATTAATAAATGATAGAAAAAAATTTAACTGTTAAAATATCTACATGTATTTGTTATAGTTGCATTATTATGTGGTCAAACCTTTCAATAATATTGGATATCACACACTAAAAAGAGGGGGGGGGCACATATGTCTACAAGGCTTATATAGCGTACAAAAATTAAAAAGATTAAAAACAAAATTGATGTCACAGAGGAAAATAATTAAAACACCGGTAACAACAAGGAACAAAATGAGAAATAACACAGACATACAATATATTGATTTAATGGTCATTATTAAAAGGTAAAGAAGAGATAAAAAAAAAAACCGGCTTTGTGTTTATCAAAATATTTTAATAAGTCTGTTTAACATTTTATTTATGCTCAGTGGTAGTTTTTTGTTTAAGTGTATAAGCCTAGGAAGGGACCATTGGAATAAAAGTTTGATATCTTCCGGTTCCATGCGGTGGTAAAAGTTTTCGAGACAAAGCCAAAGTTTTTTGGTTTGGTTAAGTCCACGGGTTGCATTTAACAATGATGACAGATGTGTGGCTCCTTCTGCGCTCGCCCCAACGGTCACGCCGTAAAACATATTAGGCGCATATTCTTGATATATAGCCGATCTTCATTCATTGATGTATAATATTTACTATAGACATTTATATAAAAAAAAACACCCGGCATATATAACGTTATAATATACTGCAGTAAAAATCAATATTCAACGTTACATTAATATTTTAACATTTGTATAAATGTTATCTATCTTATTTGTCAATACATGTCCATATTTTTTAAATTCAATTTCTATTTATTGCAGTAAAAACAATATTTTTCCTTGGTCATGTAATTTCAACCCCCTTTGGGTGTAGTAACCCGCATTTTCAGTCTGAAAATCCTTTACTATGGCTACTTCTCGAAAAATTTGTCCTCCTTTATTTATTCCTCTGCCAGTGTTAATGATGCATTCATGACTTTTCTTCAAATTACGAAAGACTATTGAAAGGAAAGGACTAAAAGTTTTAAAATTTCAAGATCCGCCCATATAATTCCACTCCCTTTAAAGGCACCTATTTTCATGTGCAAGCATGACAAAATCACTCTCAAAATGACGTTACATTTACTATGACGTCATTCTAGAGTTGATCACTCTAGCTGAGAAGAATATTTTACAGGATATCCCCGAAGCAAAGTGAAAAGGGGGGGGGGGGGTGGTTCTTAAAAAATGATGGTATAGGCCTACTTTAGTTATTTCCCGTTACTGGATCATGCGTGTTATACCAATTTCCATGCACGCCTTGTACATGTAGCATTGATGTATGCAATAATGTCTGCTTTCTGATTGCACCTTGCACTTAATTCGCTTTGTTTTTATAATTTTGCCTCTAAAGCCTGTCCTTGTTGTAGATTAAATATACTCTCCTTCAGCCTATAGAAATGCATGTTTAATCACGTTTGCTTCTGTAGTATATGCACCCTCTGATCCTTAAACACCCTCTGTAGTATGCTAGCTAGCTTTGTAACATAACTGCATGGTGTGCGCCTTTGTGCATATGCGTATGGGTCACTAACCAGCTAATCCAAGCACTATGGACACTGGGGGTTCTAGCTTGTGCTATTGAATCAAACCTCACCTGTATTTAACACCGAAATAGAGTTCCTTTCGTGTTTTGGTCTGTAATAAATTGCTTCGAATAAAGAAGAATTCAGATTTTATTTGTCTATTCCGGCTTTTAAAAAACCTCACAAGCTTTCTAAAAATGGCAATGATAGGTAAAACGATTACTATTTATACTAGAAACGGAAATGCAAACACATTTTAATTCAGTTATATTGTCTATCTTAATAAACTAGTTATATTGTATATGTTAATAAACTAGTAATAAAAACAGAAAATATTGTTCATACGGTAGAAATCAATAACGGCAAATTAAAATAAACCGGTATTCTATAAGTCAACATTTAAAAACAAAAAAGTCAACAACAACAAAATTATAGAAGGAGTCACCAGTAGGATTTCAACCCAAAACTAATTAGTGTTTTTCGAGGGGTGTCAATTTCAACAGTTACCCTTCCAAACAGGCACTATTTATTTTATTATACTGAATGTCTTAATTTAAAAGAAAATTTTACTGCTTTTTTATAGAAATGAAGTGAATTCTACGGCGAACCGTACGCACATAATTTACGCACAAGTAACAATTCGTTGTGTTACCCGTTGCCAAGTGTGTTGCTAACGCTGAGGGTAATAGAACGAACTATTAACTGCGTCTAAACCAAGCAGATTTCAGTATTAAACATGAAAATATAATAATAGAAAATTGTAATCATATTGTAATGATGTTATTGTTTAGAAAGATTCAGATTAGTTTATCTATCATTAACTAATTTTAATTTCTCTCTCAACTATAGAACACTTCTTTGGACCCCTTTCTATCTCATAAGCATTAAAGACGGCGGTTGGAAGTATATATCTATATCTATACTACTATATTAAAATAATAGACTCGAATTTTTGGTCTTTAATACCGATAGTACTGTCTTTTGTTTTATATATTTTTAACATCATTGGTACATGAAGATTACCAATTTGTTTTTATTTTTTCTCAATTAAGCTTCGCTAATTATTAATCAATGAAAATTCCTCAAGAAATCCCGGAAATCAACTGTATTTTTTGGATTTTATAATCTTGCGCGTGCGCAATTCATTCACGCTAACGGGATCTTTAGTTTTGGTTTCCACAATATCATATTTCCATGAATAAACTCAGAACAATACTACAAATACCTTTACATTTTCATTGGATCTGTACATATATTTGAGAGAAAAAATAAAATAACAATTATACATATCAACTTAGTACTTACTTAATTTTATCTTCGTGATGGCAAAAAAATATTTGATTCCATGCAAAAATTCACATCATATTTCTTAGGAGAGTGAAGATGGAATGTTTTATAGTTGAAATAACAAATGTCCTACAGACCCCTGTTGTTTTTAATAAGCTATTTAGTTATGTATCTCTTGAGCAGTTTTAAGCAAATAAATGCATTTCTGTTAAAGTTGGAGAAAATTAGTTACATAAAAATTGCGATGTCAGAGCTGCCACTATGAGATTGTAAGGTAAATAAACATGTACATGTATAACTCTTCTTAATTCTTCTCGTGAAATTTACTTCTGACTGTGATGTGATAGAATGTAAATTAATGTTTACCAAACGCCTTAACTGTAATAAAGAATAAGAATTCAAAGTAATCAATTGTAGCTTTAGGAAATAAAAAGGCTGGATTGACGAACAATGGTTTCATCTCCACATATATATAGAGTTAATGGCTATGCAATCACATAACAATATTAGCGGATTGATGCTGGTGAATAAATGGTAGTTAACCAAGGCAATGGTCAGCTTAGGGATAAAGAAATACTAGTATTCTCTGACTGAATGATTTATTCGTGTAAATTATTTAGGAGAGTCATGTTCGCAACATGTAAAATATACATTTTACATCAACATGTGAAATATACATTTTACATCAACATGTAAAATATGCATTTTACATGGTGATAATATCAGAAATTATCCAACCTTACCGCCTTTTAAAAGTTCACAATACATGTGTATACAAAGCAAATCTGATCGGATGATCGGGTGGAGTTACGTTATATTTTAGGAAAGATTAGCGAATTTGCCTATTATGATTATGCATGTATACATTATTATAAAAGTAAATGATATTTGTAAACAGTAAACACTTATACAGTATATATCATATGTACGTACATATATATGTACATAGAATTGTTCTCTATTTATTTTATATCTTTATGTTCCAGTATACATTCCATTGTTTTTTTTCTGTCATAGCAACTTGCTAATAATGTCTGAAAAACTTTTAAAAATAAGTTTGACAATTGAAGTGAATAAAGGGCGCGAGTGGAAATATACATATCCTCTGATGATTACACCGCAGTGGCGTCGGAAGCAAATTGAAAGAAGGGGGGGGGGGGGTAGACTTATCAGATATCTTGACAAGCAAAAAAAGGTCTTTGGTAGGCTATGTATAAAATTTCAACAACAAAAAAACCCACCCCCAGTCCCTCACCCGGTTCCGACGACTATGCACCAATATGGATTGATTATAATTTCAAGTAAATTTTGAATAAATTAACTCCATGATTATCTTTGAGATTTTTATGTTTTGACGTGAACATATTATAGATCTATACATGATCCTTTGATCTACCCTAGTGCATTTAGTGACATCAGTTCCCCTATCCCCGAGTACCCAAACTCCGTCACCATAAGCAGAAAACCTCCCGCTTTTCTCTGTAAATTATTTTTTGTGGTTTATGTTATTTGCAATCACTTAATATGACCTGAAACATTATTATTTATAAAATTATTTACAAAAATATTTTTATTACTTTTCAAATAAGCCCTCTGAGTACGACGTTTATCACACGTGCTATCATAACTTATGAACCTATCTCCGTCACCCACATGCTCTATGATATGCCAGGGAATAAAGACACATTAACAATTTAGTTTAAACTCAATTTGTATCTAGGCCAAGTTATAAAAAGTAAAGATAGTGCAGAAGATTTGAATGGTATTTAATTTCAAAATGAAATGATCGCCAGAATTAATAGAAAATGGGTCTTTGTAACAACAGCCATATTTACCTTTTCAGAATGTATGGATGCCGTTTGATTTCTGTCCTTACATATTTCAAATATTTCATATCTTTAATCAATATAATAATGATTATGTTATTTATTTATTACAATTTTTTTCATAAATGTAGCGTATTCAAAAAGCGGAAAATCGTTTATATCTTTACCCTGTGTATGGCATCAGCAATTTGACGTTACATGTATCAACACTTAATGTAGTGCACAAACGCTAATTGCGGACTGAAAAATTGTATAAATAACCTTAATCAAAAATGCATTTCATGTGAAATGTTTCATCTTGACCTATTTAAAAATAAATGACCAACATAAATGATTGAATCGGCCCGTATGTCAGAAATATCGATATTTATTGCACCCGTGAAAAAGTGTTAGCTGATTTCACGAAATTAATGTTGCATAAAAGGAACAAGATGTAATTTTGTTATGTGGCGTCAAATTGCATAACATTTGTCTGCATATACCTTACACCTTTATGATAAATAAGACTTGAAAAAACATTATATTTTGTCAGAGGAAGGATTTCTCTTCTAAGGAATATACAGCAGATCATTTTGTAAAGGACGACGATAATTCAATTTTGCTCTAATTAAGGCTTCTCAACGGCTTTTCCCACAAAAATATGGCAAACAGAAATTAAAAAACCATGATATTTTTCGTCATTTTAGTAGAAAATAAGAAAGAAGCTTCTTAGCGCCCCCCCCCCCCACCTTTTCTGCAAAGTTGGACATATCTACATGTATCAGGCACATAGCACCAGGGAGCCCCCCCCCCCCACTTTTTCTCGCAGCAAACATTAATTTTTAGATTTACATATAACAAATTAGAAGTATCACGAAGTTGCCCCCCCCCCACCCCCAACCACTGTTTTGGAAGTATATAAGAAAATTAAGAGTGATATTGAAGATTGAAGCTATAGATATACACCCCCCACCCCCGATTTTGGCAAGATTTCGGATGTTCGGTCAACCCTTCCCCCCTCTATATATTTGAAATACATAATTTTTCGGGTGTTTCGTACTACCTTTGTTTAAAAACACACTATGAAATACAGTTATGAATTGGCATCTACGGATGCATTGAAATGAGAAAAAAAAGTGCGCTGTCATGCGCGCTCGAACTGTACTCGGCCTCTCAGCTATGAATACACCTATCAAAATAGCATGTGATCTTCATTGAATTTTATGATTGGATAAAAAAAATATAGAGTACCGCCTCGGTTACGTCATGTTTTAATCATAATGTTCTTTTATCCACATTAATTTTTATCGACAGGTGTCACATATATATACAACCAAAAAGCACCAAAATTTACAGCTAAATGAGAAAAAGAACTGAACATAGTTACAATAATATATTGAAAAGGGGGGGGGGGGGGGTATTTACCACTATGCATAGTAAATTTCAAACATTTAAAGGTATTTACTCAGTTCTTAGATTATTTTTTCCAGGATTAACAATAGGCTAACTCACTTGCCAAAAGAAGTTGGTGACTAACACCCCACCCCTTGGTACTTTGTCTTTGCCTTTGTCCCTTAATATAAAATACATAGGCGTATGTGCTTAGCACATTTAAAGTTCAAAGTTCATAAAGGGAGGAATAGAAATATGACGTCACAATATGAAGATTACATCATATACCAAACGATAGCTTATTCAGTCCTGATAAAAAAATGTCGTGGGGGCTGGATTTGAGAGATTCGGAGGTTTATGTACTTCTAAACGGAAGAAGGGCGAGGGATATCAACACTGGAGAGGAGTTTGGTGCCGTCGAATTCCTTGACCATGGGAGGACAGCAGATGAGCTCTGGGTGAGTAATCATAAAGACATCAATCTTATTTTAAAGTCAAATTTTCAGTTCCTTCCAAATTTGGGAGAGGGGTACATGGGAGCCATAATTTATCATTATTATAGATGTCGGTTTTAGACAAATGTTTGCTGCGTGATCAAGTGGGAAGGGGAGGGGTTATCACCCCCCCCCCCTCCATTTTTATGTACGTGCCTTAAAACGTTATGAAAATATAAGAGCATTTTTGTAATATGCTTTATAGTATAAATAAAACATTAAATTTTTTAAAAAGAACTCATTGCATGAGGGAATATTAATGTTTTAATGTTTTCGGCAGATGTTGCAAGATATGATCTTTTATTTATATAATTTGACAGCTTCGGTTTCATGGAACCAAAACAGGCCGACGCCTGCTTAGAAGCAGGTTTCGATCATGTTGCGAGGAGCTTCAGGAGCTGGACTCCGTTAGCAGCAATGCTGAATTTTTAAATGTGCTAAAAAACAGCACTGCAAACATTGGCCCTAAACGAAGCCCCGGGCCCACTGCCAAGAAAAGAAAATCACAACCCCAGCTACCAGTACCAAACAACGTCCCCTTGCCTTCAGAGACAACACTGTCGGCTGAGCAAGTTATTGTGGCAGATAAAAAAGTTGGTAAATCATTTAATTAATCGGTAAATGTAAATGATCACAATGAATTCTGTAAATAATTTAGCAGAGGTAATGATCGCGCGTGAAGTTAATCTATATAGCTACATGTACCGGTATATATTTATCTTTATTTAGCTAAGTTTATGTTATATTACTTTAACAAATCTATATAATTTATAGCATGATCTCATCTCAAGTTTTTCAAATATAGATGTGATTATCAAAAAAAGCCAATTGAATTTAAGCTTCAGGCCTAAAAAAAAATCATTTGTGATACAAAATTTAAGAAAACATTCTTTTTGTAGGGGAATTCAACGTAAGCTTAGAAAGGTTAAGCATGGCTCCACAAGAATTCAGGTACATATCTCTCCCCCCCCCTCTCTCTCTCTCTCTCTCTCTCTCTCTCTCTCTCTCTCTCTCTCTCTCCATTTTAATGTTTATTTTCAATAGATGCAGAGATGTTGACACTAAATGGGCATCGGAGATCAAAAACAGTATTAGAAGTGCTCCCGGGTCCATTATCACGACGTTGCCAGCCTTGCTTGACCCCTCAGTGGTAAATATTTGTTTTATATGCATGAGTTTAACAATATTTTTAATAAGTTACAGCTCTAGTTTTGTTTTTTTTTAATTTTTCCCCCTTTTTTTAATCATCTGTCATTTTTTTAGATTGCAGATCCTTCAGAATTTAAAGCAGAAACTGTTAAGGATGTCAACATAAAAATGTTTCTGTTAGGTGGTAACCATCTAACGTCAGCATGTAGGCAGCTTTTGCTTGAGGAGCCTGACAATGAAATTTTTTCATATTATCGGTAGGTAAAAAAAGAAACTGAAAAAAAAAAAGAAATTAGTTATGTGCATACATACACAGAGTTTCAACAACAGAATTTTTTTTAAAGGCATGTCAACATTGAATTATACGTTGGTCTGACCCCCGAAGAAGCAAAGCTTGTGGGCAACGTACATAATAGGGCCACCTCTTCCAAAAGTATTCTTTTCCAGGTAAATATATTACTTGGTGCAATATTCACAAGTAATAAATAACACATATCTGGCATATATATACACAGAGACTTTTTTGCAGGATTTGGTGCGCCAGGCCCGTTCAATTTACATAAGAGATGAAACGGGGGATAAATGGAAAGACACAGCGACAGTTGTTCTTTCCCATATCCAGCAGAAGGTAATTGATAGGCAAAACAAGTTATTCGATAATAAGCAAATTGATTGGTATATTAAAGAGGTCATGAACATTATCATTTAACTAGGTTTTCATGCAGAAGGAACATTTGGAATGTAGACATATTGATGCACGTGTTTTCGTTTTGAAAAATATATTAAAGCACAATTAATTATGATTTATCTACATACTAGTATGTAATTAAGGAATGTTTTTATTTTTTGCCCAGATTATCCGATATAGCCTGGTTTGAGGCAGTGCACGCTTTATAATCCGCGAAGCGAAATATTCCTTGTACATGTAATTTGATAAAAGATTAAATTAATAATGTTAGAAATAATTATTTTTGCATAAGATTTGAATTTACATAAAAACTGTAACGCGCGCATGGATGTGGGGTTGCTACATAGCTAACCAGGTTATACAAAATAAATTAATTTTTTATCCGTGGGCTCAGCCAATCAAAATGTGCTTCTTACGAATTAATTATTAATATTCAATTTTTTTTTCTATTCTTGATGCATCGTTTCTATAGAAGTGTTCCAAAGACAGTCTTTGGGTGGTGTTTAGTGTGGCTGCCTATGACACTGAGGCGTATACAGAGGCTGAGCGTATTTTCAACCTTTGGGAAAGCGTTGAAGTTCCCCAACATGTAAGTTAAAAATGGAAACAACAAAAAAAGTTCAACTTTTTATTCTTAAAATCATCAGATTACCATGTCTCATGTGTTTTAAAGTGTAAAGGCAAAAAGCAGAGTTTTGTGAGAAATTTCATGGTCAATGAATTTCATCTAATTTGAAAGTACCCGTGCTATGATTTTGCTGAAAGAATTACATTTTGACCTGATATCATACACAGCCTTTTTTTTAAAATATTCCTCAGTATTAGTTAATTTTATTATACATTTATGTTGGATACTGATATCTGATTGGTTAAGACGTAGTTAATAATCCGTTCTATTACCCTCAGGGTTTGCAACGCGCTTGGCAACGGGTAACACAACGAATTGTTAAATGCGCGTACGGTTCGCCTCGGAATTCAGGTCATTTCAATATAAAAGCTATTAAGTTTTCTTTGAAATTAAGACATTCAATATAATAAATTGAATAGTGCCTGTTTTGGAGGATAACAGTTGAAATTGACACCCCCGAAAACCATTGTCAACCGATGCGAAGCGGAGGTTGACATTGAATGGTTTTCTCGGGGTGTCAGTTTGGCGTTGGTTGACAATGGTTTTCTCGGGGTGTCAATTTCAACTGTTATCCTCCAAAACAGACACTATTTATATAGTGGTAATAAAATTCATTAATCTTCCAATAATATTTCAGTTGTTTAAAGCTTTGATGGGGATGGAAGAAGAAGTTCGGTGCCAGTATCTTCGACGAGTTGAAGTACGGCCCGACTTGAAAAAAATTACGAACAATCTCAAAACGGAGAAAAAAAGGACTATTCTGAAAGAAGTCTTCTTGGAAAAAACGCAATGTTCCACATGGGAAGAAGCGGAAGAGACATACGAGCCATATGTTCACATGGTAGATGATTACCTGGGTAAGATTGTATGTATTATATGAGTATTGCTTTAGTGTCATCATGCACATTTATTTTATCTGTGCTATTGATAATCAGACATATCAGTTACGAATTGTTGAAAATATCACATCATTTTATTTCGTAATTTCATTTTTATTCTATCTATTAGATGAACACTTAAAAGTTTTGTTGAGTGTATATATGTTTTCTATTTGTATATGTATTTTATCCGTATTTTTTTCAATGAGCGTTCAATCATAGTGTATAATGAATTTATATAATAATTGATATTTCCTTAATAGATTTTAACATCAATAGACGATGCGTTCCTACAGAGTTCGTAAAGTTTTGTGATGCCGCCAAAGAACATCGGGCCATGGAGTCTGTAGATATATCAGTTGACATCAACTTGACATCAAGGACTCACCAGGACTTGATAAACCACAACAGCATCAAGTCCCTTGTAACATCTACTAAAAGAAAACTGGAAGACAGAGTCCGGCAGATCTTGAAGAAAATTAAACCAGATGACTGATTTCTGTCCAATTTTTTGTGCTTTTTTGCATATTATTTTTTTTTTTATATGTTGGAGTGTTTTCTATCGGGGGCGGTAATTTGGCCGCTCTGTTTTTCCATCTTTCATTTAACTTTTGACATGTAATTAAATATCCCATGTGACTGACTTAAGAAGTTAAATGTGTTTTGTATTAATTGTTTTGAATAGTAATGGTTTCGTCATTAAACCTGTCATGTTGTATAAATTTTGAATTCACTTGGTGGCAGTAAATATGAAATTTATAACATGACAAACCTAATAATAAAACGTCGAAACCTGAGTGAAAGGTTCACAGATATAGAATAATTAAATAAAGTCAATGAGTCTGTGATGTTCAAGACATGAAAAATTGATAATTGCACAATATTGTTTTAAGAGATTAGCAGTTCTTGAGACATGACACTCTGTCTCTTTGAAATCACTCAGACTCCGAAAAGTGTCAATCACTAATTACATGTAAATAAGTAACTTTGTAAGAAATAAACTGAGAAAATATTACAAAACAGATGTTAAATTTTAAAAGTAAAGTCCAAAATAAAGTTATAATTGAACAGTGAGTTTTGCACGGTAATAGCGTCTTGGCAACTCTGCGTGGTGTTGTGAAGGCGGCCAGTCTTTGATGCTGGCAGATCGTCTAGCTATTGTATTTAGCAAGCTGCTGACGTAATCGAGGCGGTACTCTATATATTTTTGATCCAATCATAAAATACAGCGAATGTCACGTGCTTTTATTATTTTTTCACAGGCGTGTTCATTGGCGGCGAGAGATAAAAAAAAAAAAAAACAGTCTGAGTGCATGCGCATAAATTTGCGCATCTTTTTTATTTCATCCAACAGTAGTTGCGAAGTCATAACTTTTTAAAGCGTGTTTACTATTATACTGTACATGTAACTTTGATGAAACATGATTTGGTGACCTTTACTTTTCACTTCAATTCAAATAGAATTCCTTATTTTCAGTTTCATTTAGTGCAAGTTGGAAGTGGGTATTGGGGGGGGGGGGGGGGGTAGACTTATCAGAAATCTTGACAAGCCAAAAAAGAGGGAATAGGTATGGTTATTTTAAAATTTGCGAACTAAACCGTTCAAACACACAGGTACGTGAAAATTCTTGCTCATTTGCATATTTTAATTACATCCCATATAAAATTTTCATTAATTGTGAATGTAAATGTGAAAAATCTTCATAAGACCGCGAAACATTAACAGTTAACAAGATCGGAAATATACAGCTTACGTCAGTTTCACCTGTTCCAGTCAAAACATTTGAAATGGGCGGGGACAAAAAATTGATGCGGGAAAACATTGGATTGAAACTGTAATAAAGAACCGAAAATATGAAAGTATTGGTTATTCCGATATAAATTTTTATAACTTCAGATCGATGTGCAATGTTGGTGAATTTTCTTTAAACTGCCGGTCGTCTAGCTAAAGATATCCAATCAATTATTATCAAAACGGATTTGGTGTGCTTTTTCCAATAGCGTCACGTTCAATTCTGTAAGCTACGTCATGCATAAACAATACTCCCTTCTTTATCACCTTAGCTGATTAGCTGCTAGTGCAAACTAAATTATGCACGGATAGAACAACTTATCAGAGAATGAAAAATTCACTGTGTTACTCGTGACTGTCGGAATTGGGGTATTTTTCGAAAGTGTATACTTGTGGCAAACATACATACAGTATACATAGCTCTACGAAGAAAAAATGGCTTAGACTATATATATACATGTAGCTACAGGGCATACGATACTTACGAAAAACTTGCAATTTACGGCACAAAAAAATACGCTAGTTTTGAACAAAGTAACATTATATATCATACCACAATCAGTGCATATAATCCATTTAGAACTTCCTTCTGCACCCCTGCGAATGTGTTCGGAATGTTTTCTTTATCGTTGCTAAGTATGTAATAAATCCAGAGGTGCTCGAATGAATGTTCACGAGACTTCACCGAGATTTGTTCAGTTCCTGTGCAATTTCGAGCGGAAGTATAAGTGTTCGGATAATATTCTCAAAATACGTAAGTACTGGTCGATTTTCATTTCATATTCTACTTTGATTTATGTTAAAACATCAACATCTTTTAAGATGTATGTCTTATTTCACCATCTAGCGGTTTTTTGAATTAAACGATGATATTCAGAACAGAGTTATCGTTCGTGTTCAACCACGTGTAGAGTGGTTGATAATATAAACATTAGGTTGCTTAATAAAATCATAGCCATGGTTGATGCTTGTGGTGTGCAATACCAATTTTTAAGAAAATTAATGGGTGAATGTTTTGCATAAAAACTTAGTGTATCGAGCCATTTTCAAGGAAGATTCTGCATAAAATAGCACAGTCTGTTTCACTATTGATATTATTACTAGGTCAGGCGCGGATCGAAAATTAATTCTTACGCATGTTAATTGTCGCAACAGCAGAAAAAAACTATTTTTTGTATTGTCTTGTTTATTTCTAGAACACATTTTATCCACCAATTAATGAAGATAAAGTTTAAAATCAATAAACCTCTAGAATTTATATTTGACTACAAGTACCTAGATTCTCTGAAATAGACTACAAACACTAGTCACAATTTTTACTGCGAAACAGAAAGGGTCAAATAAAACCACTTGGTCTAAAATTTAAATGACAATAACATTCGCAAGGGTGTTCTGTTCATAGTTGTCGCTTTAGTTGCCCCAAACTTTCTCCTAATAAACAATCTTTGGCTTATCGAACCCGGAAAGCGGACCAAGAGTTGTCATTTTATATGTAAACAAACCACGCCACTGTATCTGGGACTGATGATGGCGTTTAAAAGAATTTCAGCGACAAGTGAAGAAATGACATTTGCGGTAAAATGTATGAGGATATTTTAGTATTGATTATATACACAGAATGTGGTGGGGTAAAAGGAGAATAAACAAGTCTGACACTTGCCACGAGCGAAGATGGCTCAGTTCTACGTACACATACATGTATGTACGTACCGGTATACCCCCTTTGCACCTTCCACTTGCGTATCAGCTTCTTTCATATCATCGTTTACTTCGTTTATTGACTGTTGATTGCCGATGGAAAGGTGTAGAAATAGAAAAATTCATGTCTATTATTTCGATTGGTAAGTAAGTAGGTAATACATGTACATTATACATTTATTCAATGTACATGAAGTTAACACGGAGTACATACAAATTAATTTTTGTTTAACGCCATTGTCGCAAACCAGGGTCAACATGTACGTGAGTTTTGCATATAATTTAAATAAAAGGGGAAAGTCTATGTTGGAGAAAAAATGAACTGTTCTGTGAAATCCATAAGCTCTGGAATTGCGTAAGCGTGCATATATCTATAACTCCGGCTACGAAAACGAGCTGACCAATCATAAAGTTTTAATACCGGCGGTGTGTATTGTTTATGCGTGACGTAACTGACAAAGTTGATCGTGACGCTATCGGTAAAAAAGCATACCAAAATCCGTTTTGATAATATCTTGTAAGTTGTTCTTGAAGAAGAATTATACTTTACTCATAATTAAACTAAAATACATTCATTATATTTAAATTTGAGTGAAGTTAACATTAAAAACTACATTGTATATTAATGTATAATGTTCTGCGGTTTCAATATCAGAAACGGGATTTTTATAAATATTTACTTACCTCAGAAATCTTTAAAAATGTCGATATGTGATTTTTTTCTGTAAGTGTATAGCTAGATCAACAATGAACGCGCATATCTATTCGTATGCATTTACATTTATTTAGGAAAAAATATATGGTTATAAATTTGATTTATTAAATCGGAATTTGAATTATTTTACTTTGGGAATAAACCCCGTTTCAACAATGGCTCCACTTGATCTGTTGATTTCAGACTTGTGACGATTGATTCTCTGAAGTCATCGGACAATGTTTTGCCTTAATTGTATCAGTCTCTCCCGAATTGGGTATTTTAGAGCTAAAACTTGGTAGTAATTGATGTGTATGATCATGATGTGTAATATATTAATAAACACATACCAAAGGTTATTCCTTTATGTCTTTTGAATCCATGTATCAAACAAAATAATTAGCAAAAATCACATAAAGCACTTATCAAACATAAATATTTAAAAAAAAAATGGAAAACAAAACGCAAAATTTAAGAAAAATTGCAATTTTAACACACTTGAACAAAGTAATGAAAACGAAAAACTGATCTCGATCATAATCGTTTTAAAATTGCTCTATAACAAATTTTTATCCTGTTTGCAGCCGTAATGATGTTTCCGGTTTTCATTAAAAAATACAACAAAAAAATCAAATTAATTTATCATCCTCATTTTTTATAAAATAATTTTTCAAAATGTTTTGTGGTTGTTGTTTTTTGTTGTTTTGGTCGATCAAACAAATATGTACTGGTGTATCGATTAACCTAGCTTAAGAATGAATTTAATTTTGACCTACGATAAGCTAATACGATAAAACATAACTTATGACCGTATACGCTTTATATACCCTGACTTACACAATGTCATAGATCTTATCAAATAGAAATTGAAAGTTAAAATTATCTTTTTTTTCTACGAATTTTAGTACGGAATCAAAAACCGTAAAAGGAACTCTATTTCGGTGTTAAATACAGGTGAGGTTTGATTCAATAGCACAAGCTAGAACCCCCAGTGTCCATAGTGCTTGGATTAGCTGGTTAGTGACCCATACGCATATGCACAAAGGCGTACACCATGCAGTTATGTTACAAAGCTAGCTAGCATACTACAGAGGGTGTTTAAGGATCAGAGGGTGCATATACTACAGAAGCAAACGTGATTAAACATGCATTTCTATAGGCTGAAGGAGAGTATATTTAATCTACAACAAGGACAGGCTTTAGAGGCAAAATTATAAAAACAAAGCGAAGTGCAAGGTGCAAGCAGAAAGCAGACATTATTGCATACATCAATGCTACATGAACAAGGCGAGCATGGAAATAGTGGTATAACACACATGATCCAGTAACGGGAAATAACTAAAGTAGGCCTATACCATCATCGCAAAGACTTGGAATCATTACATGTCTTCCAAAAGGTGACAAACCTAGGCAATTTTTAAAAAACTGGCGCCCAATTACTCTTTTGAATGTTTTCTATAAACTTATTTCAGGGTGCCTTAGTTATAGAATTAAATCCTCCTTAGATTTTTTAATATCGGAAACCCAATCTGGCTTCATTAAGGGTCGTTATATTGGTGAAAATACTAGGTTTGTCTATGATTTATTATCCTTCACTGAGTCTAAAAATATACCTGGTTTACTGGTGCTCATAGATTTTGAGAAAGCTTTTGATTCTATATCCTGGAAATTTATTTACAAAGTTTTAAAATATTTTGGTTTTGGTGAAAATATAATCACTTGGATAAAAATCCTAAACACCAAGATCACAGCTTCTGTTTTACAGTGTGGTGTGCTATCTGAACAATTTCCTATATATAGAGGTTGTAGACAAGGCGACCCGATTGCCCCATATCTTTTTATTCTTTGTGCAGAAATATTAGCTATCCTTATTAAACAAAATGTAAATATTAGAGGCATTGTAGCCAATGGAAAAGAACATAAAATATCCCAATATGCTGACGACACAACCTTGGTGCTTGATGGTTCTTCAGAATCCCTTTTTGCTGCTCTGGATACCATAGATCTTTTTTCAACTTTTTCAGGATTGCAGATAAATAGTTCAAAAACGAAAATTGTGTGGATAGGTTCAAAAAAATTTTCTAAACAAGTATACCATCATACAAGATGGAAACTGGAGTGGGGTTGTACAAAATTCAATCTGCTGGGAATAGAATTCTCTGTTGAGTTAGAAAAAATTGTTAGTCTAAATTATAGTGTTCAAATACCTAAAATCAAAGCTTTAATACAACAGTGGAAAAGGAGAATTCTTACTCCTTTTGGTCGAGTTACTGTAGTTAAAACATTACTTCTTCCAAAACTCAATCACCTTTTTATTTCCTTACCAAGTCCAGATAAAGAAATTATTTTTTCCCTTACCAATCTTTTTTATGAATTTATATGGAATTCAAAAATAGATAAAGTCAAGAGACAACTCATAACTCAAGACTACTTAAAAGGTGGTATTAAAATGTTGGATATTAACAATTTTTTAGTGTCATTAAAATGTTCATGGATAAAGAGGTTAACAAAAGATAACAAACCATGGACGGATATATTTTTAGACATTCATGGCAACAAAGTGGTAAAGCATTTGTTAGACTTTGGTGACAAATATGTACAAAACATAATAAATCATAGTAATAATTTTTGGAAAGATGTTTTACACTCATGGTTAAAAGTTTTAAGAACAATTGACTATTCATTATCTACAACAAATGTATGTGCTATGCCAATCTGGTACAATACAAATATATGTGTTGGTTATAAACCTATCATTGTTTATAATTGGTATGAACATGGTATTAAAACTATAGGTGACTTTCTAAATGAAGATGGTCAGTTTTTGAAACAGCATGATTTTGCACAAAATTATAGACTGTCTAATGTATGTACAATGCTATACAACAGTGTTATTAATGCAATATCTAGTTTCCTTAGATCTCAGTCTATAAAAAGATCTGATGTTAGAAAATATTACTATCCATACATTCCATTTTACTTTGAGTATGTTTTACTGTTTGAAAAATGTTCGAAAATCTTGTACAATCTTATTAATAGTAAAGATATTATACCAAGTTCCATTCAGAAATGGAACACTGAACTATCCATGCAACTAGAAATTAATGTTTCTGTTAAAGAGTTCTTTAAAGTATGTTTTAAAACAAGTGCTGATACCTCAGTACAATGGCTTCAGTACAGAATTCTTTTCAGAATGTTGCCTACAAAATACTATCTTAAAAAAATCAATGTAAGCACTGATGATTGTTGTTCTTTTTGCAAAGAAGATGTAGAAACAATTCAACATGTATTTATTAAATGTTTAGAAATACTGCCATTATGGAATAAACTCAGCATGCATATCTATTGTAAAACTACAAATAGAATTGGATTTAATGTTAATAATGTAATATTTGGTGAAATACCTCTAAATCAGGGTAACAAAGTTGTAAACTTTATAATTTTGTATACCAAACAGTATATTTTTAACTGTTTGAAACAAAAAAAGATCCCTCACTTAAAGGGACTATTACAACATATCTATTTCAAATATAAGGTTGAAAGATACATATCAATTAAATCATGTGAAATGTTAAAATTTGACAAACAATGGTCAAACTGGAAAAATATTTTTGAAATTTAATTCTCCTGTAAACAATTAGAATGTGTTTCTTATATTTATGTGTGCAAGTGTATCAAAGGGTGTGTGAGTGCCAATAAATATTTGCTTTGTCTTTTTGAATTCCTTGTAATAATTATGAAAATGACAATAAAAATTTAATAAAAAAAAAAAAAAAAAAAAGTAGGCCTATACCATCATTTTTTAAGAACCACCCCCCCCCCCCCTTTTCAGTTTGCTTCGGGGATATCATGTAAAATATTCTTCTCAGCTAGAGTGATCAACTCTAGAATGACGTCATAGTAAATGTAACGTCATTTTGAGAGTGATTTTGTCATGCTTGCACATGAAAATAGGTGCCTTTAAAGGGAGTGGAATTATATGGGCGGATCTTGAAATTTTAAAACTTTTAGTCCTTTCCTTTCAATAGTCTTTCGTAATTTGAAGAAAAGTCTTGACTGCATTATTTACACTGGTAGAGGAATAAAGAATGGATGACGAATTTTTCGAGAAGTAGCCATAGTAAAGGATTTTCAGACTGAAAATGCGGGTTACTACACCCAAAGGGGGTTGAAATTACATGACCAGGGAAAGATATTGTTTGTACTGCAATAAATAGAAATTGAATTTAAAAAATATGGACATGTATTGACAAATAAGATAGATAACATTTATACAAATGTTAAAATATTAATGTAACGTTGAATATTGATTTTCACTGCAGAATATTATAACGTTATATGTTGTTTTTTTTGTTTTTTTGTTTTTTTTTTTTTTTATAGATGTCTGTGGTAAATATTTTACATCAATGAATGAAGATCGGCTATAAATCAAGAATATGCGCCTATAATTACTCTTTTCATAATCATACGCAGGCACGTACCATAGCTTTTGAAAGTGTGCGGTTGGGGGGGGGGGGGGGGGTGTGCTCATCCAAATATCTTTTCATGCAATAAACAGAAGAGGGAGTATTCCCAAATAGGAAATTTTTTTAAACCGGGGGGTGGGTGGGGGACAACAACGCTAAACTGAATGCACAATGCATATAAATTCAATAGTTGACACCGCATGTAGCAGCACTGTGTTATATAGACTAAAATCGCTGGTGAAAAAAAAGTTCGGGAAAATGTGTGAGCGTGACGTCAGACAGTTAAAAGTGACGATAGCATTCCTGTAGTCTGCGTCTTACATGTCGGGGAGAATGGCTGTGTGTATATGGTGTTAAGAAGAGATTGTAACGTGATTATTTTCTGCTGTGGATAAAATGGTCGCGATCGACACCGGAGATAGTTTGTTGTACAACGCGGGTGTAAGTACAGGTGACGGTACTCGGGAGATTATGGAATTTTATCAATAGGTGATTTCGTGCATAACGTTATGTCTGCTGTGTTACAGTGTACATGTTGTAGATTACGCTAAAGGAAGTCTATCACCGTACCTATTGTAGTCGTATGTTTAATTCTGCGTCGGTTTTCGGATACAATATTGGATTTTATTGGCCTGAAGTAAATTGTTTACGACTTCAGGTAGAAAAGAGATCGAAGAGCAAATTTGAGGCATGCGCAGAAGGGTTAGTCCATGCCAGGCATGGACTAACCCTTCTGCGCATGTCTCAACAAACATTAGAGCACAAAAATAACTAACCCCCCCCCCCCCAATCTGTAAATAAAGAAAAACACAACAGATGATGAATAAATAAATAATAAAACCAATAAATAAATTAAAAAAATAAATATAAAAGTACATGACTCGTACATACACACTTTATTGAAATGATTATAGTTGTATATGTATACACATGTAGACTTTAAAATTAGAAATGATAATTTTAAAAATACTATATAAGGTGTGTCAATGAATGTAACCCTCAAATGTTCTCTTCTACACCATGCATCATCATTATTGCAAAACTATTGTATAACTATAGCAACTAAAGCTAAAATCAGAATTTTATTGAATTCCGAGTTAAATAATTATTCCGAGTTCAAATAATACCCTGTTTATTTATAACCTTGTAAAAGTTGCAGTTTGGAAAACTTATTTGACATCACAAGAATTAGATTACCAGAGTAAAACCGGTATCATTATACTTAATGCTAAAATTTTCCCACTAACAACAATAGACTGTCTGGTATAGTATCTTATACAGTCATGTATATTCAAAGCTTTGAGATTAGGTAATGATGTTAAGATGTTTCATTGAATACTGTAAAAGCACATATTTTCAATGGGTTAAAATTTCGTTGTTTTTAAATCAAATAAAATTATGTTGGGATTTAATTTCGTCATAACGTAATCTCTAAAATGTATTTCACATCAACACTGTGTTTATGAATACTTGGGTTGAAAATACGTCATGGATATAGTTTCATTGATAAATACTGCCAATGAAAATAACAAAACTAGATCCTCAACGAATATTTCTTCTTCTACAGTATGATTAATGTAAACTGTGAAATACTAGAGATGAGGAATGAATATCCATGTAAAATCACAAGAAGAACATCATGCAGACTTTTTGAAAATCTGGCTTTTATTTTTTGGACAGATGTAAACTCCATCTTTCTTTGCTTCGTTTATGTCATGTTAAAGCCCTCCCCTTATTTCACCCTTCCTTATTTCACTAGTTATTCATTGTGTGTAAGATCACCTCTATGCGCTGTCTCTCCACAATACACTATATAGTCATCATACCTCTTGCTATAACAAGACGCCCTCCCCTAATTTCACTAATTATGTATTACATGTAAAATCACCTCTATGCGCTGCCTCTCCACATCTTCCACTTTCTCCTGGTAAGCCGCCGGGTCGTTCTTCTCTAACTCCTCTAGAGCCTTCTTCTCATGTTTCAGCTTCTCTTTCTTTAACACCCGGTGATATCTGTCAACATTACAAAAACAAAATCCTGATATCTGTCAACATCATGAAAACAACAAGTGATATCTGTCAATATCATACAACAATATCCAGTAGTATCTGTCAACATCATGAAAACAACAAGTGATATCTATCAATATCATATAATATCGAGTAATATCTATAAAAATCATAAAACATATCTTGTGATATCTGTCAACATCATAAAACATCTTGTGATATCTGTCAACATCATAAAACAACATCTGATACCGGTAATATCTGTCAACATCATGAAAATGACACCAAGTGATATCTGTAAATATCATAAAAACAACCTCCTGTATGTGGTATCTGTCAATTTTTTAAAATAATATTTAATGACCCAGAATACGTAAATACTTTGTGCTAAGATCAACTATGATGTGGCTTTTTGTAGCAAACAATCATGATAAAATTCTAAAGAGTTGACCTACTTTTTGCTCTTGATTCTTTTCTGTCTTTTAGCCTTTGCTTCTTTGTATGACATCAGAGCTCGGAACTTCTGTAGTTCTGCTCGACGCTCTTTAGCCTGTGTGATACAATAAATTCAGTTAGCTCGAGAGTTACCGCAAGTTCTATTTGCATCATTTCATAAACTGTACATTCCTTATTTAACTCAATTACTTTATTCTGCAATGTTGCTTTTCTGTATCAATTTGCAGTTGAGATGAGTACCAAACTTGTTGTAATGTCATATAACTCATAAGTCAAAACAATTATCAACTTGAGAGATTTCAAAATCTGTAATATATGCTTGCCACATTTTTAAACATATGTTAATGTGAAATTTTGCCTTCAACTAAGAATTCACTGTAGCTATTAAAAGATTTCAAAAGACCTTGCAAGGTCATCACCAAGGTAATGACCTACCTCCTCTAGATCCATGGCTGCCAGTGCCCTCTCCTCTGCGGGGGTGAGCTCATTGTTCTCAGTGGGGAGAACATCACTATTCCCGCTCAATACGGCCGCGATCTCCAGCTCCAGGGGTGTGCGTGGCTGCCAACACAAGTTGGGAGGGTTATTAAACAGAAAATCAGTTTACGTAGAGAAGGACTCCGACACAAGGTGGGAGGGTTAATAAATAGAAAATCAGTTTATCCAGTGATGACGGCTGATACTGAAGGCTTCACAGTCTCTACATTCTACAGCTTGTCACTCACCTTTAGCTGTTTGAACTTCCCTGTTGTGTTCAGTAGGTGGACTTCAGATTTCTGGAGAGGAAACTGCAGCTGTTCCACCTGTATAAAAAATACATTGGTCCGAGAATACAACCTTGATTACATGATACAAGAGCTATATGATGTATTCTCAAACTCAAACTGACAATGAAGGTATGTCCACAAAATGTGTTCTACTCTTTACTCAACATTATATTATTTAAATATTTTTTATCAAAAATTTTTAACATGCATATTTTTCAGACCCTCAATTGTGTTTGATGCCTATTGCTATGGTTACCTGTCTGTTGCTATTGACAACAGAGTCCCACTTAGAAACCTCCTTGCTTGTATTTTTGTATGCCACTTCTCTCTCAATCTGTAATTAATGAGATAGACCAATGATTATTTCATTTCTACAAGCACATGACAACAGGATTCTGTTATAAATCTGCAGGTACTCTGTTAGATTAATAGGATTTATCTTTGGTTTAAACTGTACAGTAATATTTGTTCCTAGAATAATATAAGCATATTAAGAATATGCTCTTAGAATTTTCATTTTTTAAGCTATGACTTGTGTTGACATATGTTGCAGATCTATTTGTATCAGAATCTCTTCCTTTACCTTTTCTTTTTGGTGCTTTGGGACTGACAGAACTTTCTGGTTCTGGACCCGGTTTAGCTGGTTCTTGAGAGAACCGTGTTTGGCAAAAGTCTTCAGAGTCCCCACCAACTAATGTAGCTTAACCTTAGTGTCATCTGAGAAAAAAAACAGTAAGTACATGTAGTACTAAATACATGCCGTATATATTCACAAATGTAGGCAAATGCAAAGTCTTCATTAGTGCATAAAGTGAGCAAAATAATTTTTTTTCCATGGAAAAGTCTCTAATGCATCACATCTTTTCTCTTATTCACTTGATTTTCAATCTGTTGTACAATACATTACAATCACCTGTGGCCGCTGTGAAGTTGAACTCTGACACCTGATTGGTTGGCACTGTCCTCTGGCTTCTCTTGTTTCTGTATCAACAAAATGCAACACAGAA
Source organism: Magallana gigas (assembly GCF_963853765.1). NCBI lineage: Eukaryota > Metazoa > Mollusca > Bivalvia > Ostreida > Ostreidae > Magallana > Magallana gigas. The sequence goes on along the minus strand of NC_088861.1, from coordinate 37,095,341 downwards.
CATGTAAAAAATACTCCCCCCATCAGTTTAAAATACAATGTAGTACATGAATTTAGATTTATAAATGAATTTATTAAAGTTCAATATTCAGTATGTAGTTAATAGTACATTCATGCAGACAAACAAAATAGTGATTTTTTTTGCTCTGAATACTTGCAAATGTTTATAATTATGTTTTGTTTTTGCACAAAACGCTGATGGTTCCTTTTCAATGTATAGTTTATGTTATAGTTACTCATGTTACTGACACACATCAATGTGTGATGTATAATATGTTATAGTAATTACTGTCACACGTCAATGTGTGATGTATAATTCATAGTTACTGACACATGTCAATTTGTGATGTATAATAAATGTTATAGTTACTGACACATGTCAAAGTAAGATGTAGAATTTATAGTTACTGACACTTTCTTTCCGCCAAGCCCAGAGATGGCATCCAACAACTTGGCATGTCTTTTGTCATCATCCTGTGAAAAAAGGCAACATTTAGACTGAAGAATGGTTCCAGTAGATTTTCATTGTCTAAGTGCACACATATAGTACACAAGATATATACAATGTCAGTAAATCAGGCATTAATAATTTGCAAATGGTTTGAAGTCGGTGTCATGCAAGTGATCTCCAAGGGATAGAAATATCAAACGAAAAGGGGGTATATGTGATGGTGTGTATAATGTAGATTTATATGTATAAATCTAAATATAAATATTAAATACCTCGTCCTCGCTGGCGCTAGGAGCATTTATAAGATCCTCCTCGTCCTCCATCATTTCTGTGATCAGTTATGAGCAGATGAATCAGTCAACAGTGTTACAGCTCGTTAGACTTCAAAATTCACGGGTAACTATACAACCAGGAAATTAAAGTCTTCAAGCTTATTTATCAAAACTGATACATTTGACAGCAGAAATACCAGAATAAACAGAAAGACGACTTTTTTTTATTTACGTCCAAACCATGTGGCGGAAATTGAAAATTAATTGAATAACAAACCCGACTATAACAAACCATTCAGAGGATTCTCTTATATACGGGATTTTAAAGAAAAATGAATGAAACATACTCACATTTTTAAAATTGATAGATAATTTATAAAATATTATTGAAGACAATTTACGATTTTTTCGCATAAGAAATAATAATAATCGGGTTCGAAATGCTGATTTCAGCATGGTGCGTGCAAACCAAAAGAACTGACGAAATAAAAATGTAATCTAGTTTATAGAACAATAGGGTCTCTTTTTTGGGAGAAATGAAAGCTGCATAATCAACATGGATGATATAGAAGATATAATGCGAATGGATAAAGAAAAGCTGGCAGCGCCAATAAAAACCATTGAGGTACAATCTTATTCTGTTATGATATTTTGGGGGAAACTTTTTTTTTTGGCACTAGGCCTAGCCTATAATATGTATAACAACTGTATAAATGACAATATATTTAAAACCCGATTCAGTGATAGGCGTGTGTTTGTACTGTTTTGTCTTTACTTGCTGGGAGCAAGTCCTTATGGACGTCTTGATGACAGCTGGTCTGTCTAAATTAATCAGGTTGGAATTGTTCCCAACCTGTAAATACCATAAAATGTATCATGAAATTTACTACTGATATCATCTCTTTTCTTGCCTCTGATAGTCTTTTAAACACCTTTACCAGTCCCCTAAACAGAAGTTGTGCAGTTTGTTTACATGTAAAAATGGCATAACTCTCGATCTCAGTGTAAATTGAACATACTTTTGATTTCCGAGGACGGTAGCTAAATGTTCTGGAGAATTTAAAGTCTGAGACAATTAAAGAAAAGATATCAGTAGAAGATTTCATGAAGAATTTAATGGTACTAATTGTTTTCACAGAATTTGCGTATAAATAAGGTTAATCAGTCCAAAAGCACACATTTTCGTGCAAGAAATTAAAAATTTTTCAATGGGTGGCACTGTAGCTCCCAGGTCGTTTATCCAAATTTTTACAGACCTGGCGCTACAGACCTGCAGCTACCATTAGTCCATACAGGTGCCAGTTTTTATATTACAGGCCTATATTTTAGTACATAATATACTCTGTCCCAAATTAATTATGCAGCACATATTTTCTTCAATTATTTGATACTTATAAATTATACCTCAGGGTTCAAATGATATTCATATAATAATAAGGAAATATTATAAGATTTCTATTTTGAAACGTGACTCCTTCTTACATGTCAGGTTTCAAAACTGTCATAGATAATGACTAAAAATAATATGTCTACTGCAATTTGCATTGCAAAGTACATAAAAGTACCCCAGATAATAACATCAAACAATTGTGCAAGTAGTCCCATTAGTACTTCTGAATGGAGACAAGACGTCAACATTTCCCATTGTAAATTTCTGTATGAAGTCTGTTTTAGTTCCTGTGCTTTGCAAATTTGATTTGAAATGCGATATATTTTGATATTAATAATTATTAGGGATGGGACGATCCACCGATGCACCGGTGCATCGCGGTATTTATTTTGACGATATTTGGATCGATACATTTACCATTAATACAACGATACCTTACCGAACTTTTTTTTATTTTCCAAAAACATCCGAGCTTCATATATCGGCTATTTTTAGTCCGCGCGCCTATTATGAAAGTACAAAGATGGCGGAAAACCTCGTAAAGTTGTCAAAACAGTTAGGACGCTATATATGGAGTGTGGAAAACTTTTGGATTACTAATTAATGAAAAAGTAGTGTATATGAGACTAAAGTAATTTGTAAATTGTGCAAGGCTCATTATGAATATAACAAAATAACTTTGGACATGTGGTAATACATCGACAGATTGAATAAATGTTATACCTTTATTCATGTTTTCATTTAGTTGCAATGTATCATGATATGTATCGTATCGCATCTCATGTATCGTGATATGTACCGAATCGGCTAAGTACAGTATCGTCCCAGCCCTAATAATTATAATGTACCTGTTTGTACCAGATTATATAATCAAACTTAGATGTTAATACATATCCATGATATCTTAAAGTTAGGAATAGGACTGGGACGATACACTGTTTTCTGTATCGATATGTATCACATTGCATCATTTTGTCATGATTTCTGAAATATCACAATATTTTTGTTTTTTATAATAAAGTTCATTTTTATGATTTTAATTGGTCTGGTATTGCCCTTCTTTCATAAAATATCAATTTATAAAAATAATATTTGATCATTGTGCACAGGAGAAATGGAAATTGCTGCCAGCTTTTCTGAAGGTGAAAGGACTCGTCAAGCAGCACATTGACTCCTTCAATTTCTTTATCAACGTAGAGGTATGGTTTAAAACTCTAAAGTTTGTCTTATTGCCATGTTGCTTTTAAGGGGGACAACTCTTGAAATGAATTGAAAAATTATTTCCCTTGAACACAGTGATGTGGAGTAGTAATATGTTTTTGTTGATGAATGTTTGTTGTTCTGATTTATTGAGTGATTTTTTTTTCATTTAATGCATGTTGTAATATTTCTGCGATAAGTTTTTAAACATTTTTGTACTCAACAGATTAAAAATATCATGAAAGCTAACGACAAGATCCTCAGTGATGCAGACCCTAACTTTTATATGAAGTATGTAGGATAATTAGTACAAAAACTCTGATAAATGTTTGTATATATATTTCACCTTGTAAACTTTCAATTAGTTGCATTCATAATTTTAGAAATGCAGTTGCATCTATCAAAAGTTGAAAATGTTTTAAAAGTTAAATTACGAACATATTAAGTAAAAAAAAATTTTGAGTAAACACTGGTAAACATGGCGTTGTGAAGTGTTATACTCATCTACAATATTTACTGTGATAAAATTGTGTTTTTGCTTGTAGATATTTGAATATCTATGTTGGAATGCCCGATGTAGAGGAAGGATTTAATATAACGAAGCCTATCTCTCCTCATGAAGTAAGTCTCTTGCTCTGTAACCATTGTTGATGATAACGTCGTAAAATCATACCCAGATTGTTAATTTTTCTTTGCATTATTTATCATATTTCTCTTTGTATCCAGTCTAATATTTCACCACCCATTTTATGTGCCGTATGTTTTCTGACATTGCATTAAATGAATACCTTCATTTCAAATTTGTAAGTTAAAAAAACAAACTAAATTAAACATATGCCATTTTGAGCTGATCAATTGCTTATAAGGAGGAATAGAAATTGAATTAAGTTTTTTATAACAGTATGTAAAACAAGCTTTCTGTGTTTCCTTATTAAAAATCTTTTAAGGTGATGTTCAGTATCAAGAGCCCAGCATTCTGTATATTTCAGTGTCGTTTACGAGACATGACCTACTCAGCACCTATTACCGTGGATATTGAGTACACTCGCGGAAACCAGAGAATCGTCCGCAATAATCTGCCAATTGGAAGGTTGTATAAATCAAACAGAAATATCCAGTATAATATATGATAAAGGACGTTCAAGAATTTTTATTCTGCATATGCTCTGTCTTTATACATGTATTTAAACATATAAAGGATGTTTTTAATCAAATGGAATTAACATACTCTAAAATACAAATTGAAAAATATTATACAACGAAATTCTTTTCAAAGTACAATTATTGTTCACTGAAATGAATAAACTAACTAAAACAAATGAAATGATATGTGTATCACAATGATAAGAATTATCTTGTTGTTCTAAGGTTTAGTTTTGTCAAATACCGTACTACTTTCTTAAAATTTTACAAACACAGTGACACCCCTTCCCCCTCCAAAACAATTAAAAACAAAACAAAGATACCGTCACACTGAAATGAATTTGTACACATGTATAACTATATATAACTATATTACTTGTATAATGTGCTCAAAGAAACAGCGTCGGAGGATCTTTTTTTAGGATGCCCATCATGTTACGCAGCTCAAACTGTGTCCTGAATGGGAAAAGTCCAGCGGAAATGGCGAAACTAAATGAATGTCCCATGGACCCAGGGGGTTACTTCATCACCCGGGGGACAGAAAAAGTCATCCTTATCCAGGAGCAGCTATCTAAAAATAGAATGATAGTGGACACAGATACCGGACGGAACCGCTCTATAGAGTGCTCTGTAACTAGGTCAGTGTTTGATCCATAGCATTAACCAAAACTGGGTTAGTGAAGCTAGCTTATTTGTAGAATTTTCTCTTTATAGATCAATGTCTGTCCAATTTGCATTGCAGTCTAGTTTAGGTCAATAATTTTTGGGAAAAAATAGTCTGATTTTAGTAATTTCAAATATAAAAACTTTTTATCTTGTATACAATCTCCCCTAAAAAAAATTGGAATACTGATCATGCTGATAAAAATCTTTTTTCAATAAAAATATGTTTTTAGCTCACCTGAGTTGAAAGCTCAAGTGAGCTTTTCTGATCACTTTTTGTCCGGCGTCTATCTGTCCATCCATCTTTCTGTCTGTAAACTTTTTACATTTTCACATTCTTCTCCTAAACCACTGGGCAAATTTCAACCAAACTTGGCACAAAGTATCATTTGGTACAGGGAAGTCAAGTTTATTAAAACAAAGGGCAACACCCTATTTTAAGGGGAAATAATTAGGATTTATTGAAAATGTTTGAGTTATTTTTCAAAAATCTTCTTCTCAAAAACCATTCGTTTAAAAAAGCTGAAACTTGTGTGGAAGCATTCTCAGATAGTGTAGATTCAAATGTGATAAAATCATGGTCCTTGGGGGTAAAGTGGGCCCACAATGGGGGGGGGGGTTGAATTGTTACAAAGGAATATATTGAGTTAATCTTTAAAAATCTTCTAGTCAAATACCATTATGCCAGAAAAACTGAAACTAATGTGGAAGCATCCTCAGATAGTGTAGATTCAATTTTGTTCAAATCATGGTACCCGGGGGGTCAGATGGTGTAGATTCAAATGTGTAATGGGTAAGGTCTGCCACAATAGGAGGTCAAAGTTTTACATAGGAATATAAGGAGAAATTTTATTTTAAATCTTCTACTCAGAACATGACTGGCCAGAAAAGCTGTAACTTATGTGAAGTATCATCAGGTAGTTTAGATTCAAGTTTGGTCAAATTATGATCCCCGGGTGTAGGGTAGGGGCACAATGGGGAGGGGTTAAATCTCTTCAAAGAAATATATTGAGAAAAATCCTTTTCTAAAAAAAAACATTTCAGAACTTAGAAAAGGTACAACAATAGTGAAAGCAACCTTAGATAGTGTAGCTCCAAATTCATCAAAATCATATTTTCAGTAGTAGGGTGGAGCCACATTGGGGGGGGGGGGGGAACATTTTAAATTCACCAAGACTCAAATGTTATAATATATGGTTTTACTTATATGCGAGCATTTTGACATGCATATATATTGTTGATTCTGAAAAATTGTTTAGACCTTGGCCCCTGGACAATTCTTGGGCTTTACAAGTTTGATGTAGGTTTATATCCCATCTGATTTAGATCTTCTTGAAAACTGTAATGCTCAATATGTGAAATGACTATACCTTGACAAAAAGAGATCAATGATTAACAGAATATCCAGGGAAAATACAGGATCTGTAAGACCACATTGTTCATATTTTTTTTTTGTATATGACTCGTAAAGTTGAATTTTTAACTAAGGTCTATTGTTGCTCAGGTGAGCAATGTGGCCCATGGGCCTCTTGTTTTCTTCACCACTACATGTTTTAATCTGGTATAAAATATACATCATAAGTATCATGTCTATGAATGAATTTTGGTGTTACAGTTCCACTCATGAACGCAAGAGTAAAACGTACGTCTCTACAAAACACGAGAAATTCTATCTAAGGCACAACACATTCACCGAGGTAAGAAGTTAAGCTGGTTGTCGATCCTGTCGGTGATGTCCTTAATTTGGATGCTTGTTTGAGATTTGATATGATTCAGAGTCATATAGTGTCCAGTTTACACACTGACTTAATTTTTTATTTTTTAATCATTGAAATTATATTTACTTTCAATTGATTATCTTTCTGGGATTGAAAAGTCAAAATGCATCCTATTTTTTTTTAGTAAAGACACTCATTTCCAAGCTACATGTACATTTATATGATTGTGTATATTGCAAGGATTATGAAGTCTGCATGCTTGTTTTTTATATGTTTGGTGTGTTGGGGTTTTTTTTGGTTGAAAACTTTATTCCCTTTATTAAAAACATTTCTATGTTGATGGTTTTCAAAGAGATTAAATATTTTACAGTAAATGTCTTTTGTAACAACACCCCTGTATTGAATGTTTTTCAGGAGTTTGATTTATTTGTTTATTTTTAGGACATTCCTGTAGCGATAGCCTTCAAGGCGATGGGGATGGAGTGTGACCAGGAGATTGTCCAGATGATCGGGAGTGAGGAGGAGATCCTGACATCCGTGGCACCCTGTCTGGAGGAGTGTCACCGCGCTCAGGTGTTCACTCAGCTACAGGTAAGATCCAGGTAACAGTGATAGGGGAGATCCAGGTAACAGCTACAGGTGAGATTTAGGTAACAATGACAGGTGAGATTTAGGTAACAGTGACAGGTGAGATTTAGGTAACAGCTACAGGTGAGATCCAGGTAACAGCTACAGGTGAGATTTAGGTAACAGCTACAGGTGAGATCAAGGTAACAGTGAAAGGTGAGATCAAGGTAACAGTGAAAGGTGAGATCCAGGTAACAGCTACAAGTGAGATCCAGGTTACAGCTACAGTACAGATGAGATCCATGTAAAAGTTAAAAAAAGTTTAAACTTATAGATTAAATGACTGTTTTTCAGGCTCTGAAGTACATTGGACAGAGAGTAAGGCAGAGACGGGTATGGGGAGGGTCTAAGAAAACCAAAGTGGATGAAGCCAGAGAGGCTCTGCATGACATTGTCCTGGCACATGTACCAGTGAGTAGATAACTCTAGAGGAGTCCTGTATGGCCTCAATCAATAGCATGTGACTACATGTCCTATAGCTAGCATGTACATAATTTTATATATGTGTGTTTAGATTTTAAATCTATGTCGGTACATGCATATAAATAAGAACAATGAATTGCCTTCCATTATAAACTATGCTTATGTGCTGGCGTAAACTGAAACATAGACTGGTTCACATCACACATTCCAGTGAGAAAACTAAAAAAGAGTTCCACAATTATGCCCACATGTACACCATTATAAGCCAGAAATTAGTGTCAAATTAAGCCGGAGTTCATAAACATTATTCCATAGCTTGTATTGATGATGAGGTACAACATGTTACTTAAAGATTTCTCTGCCTTGTAAACAGGTTGTAGAGTGGAACTTTAAGCTGAAGGCTGCCTACCTTGCGCTGATGGTCCGAAGGGTCATCCTGGCGAAAGGTGAACAGGTCAAAGGTGACGACAGAGATTACTATGGCAACAAGAGGCTGGAGTTGGCCGGGCAGCTCCTCTCCCTGCTGTTTGAAGATCTCTTCAAGAAATTTAACTCAGAGGTGAAGACAAATGAAATATATTCTGTTTTAAATTTATGATACATAGATTGTACATGTACCCGGTATGTATGAATTGTATAGATGTTTTTGTCTGACTCCATACAATTATGCAACACTTTCCTTTCTTTTTTGTATACATATTGTTTATTTATGTAAATATACAACTATCTTAATGCCCCGTGAGTGCCCCTATTAATTGGTTAATTAATTGAATTTAATGAAAATGAATCGAAACGTAGTACAGTGTACTCCTACTTAGTCAGTTTAGTCATGCTTTGAATACATCTCTGTAGGTCATGATGTTGGTTTCTAACTCTTTCCTCCTCTATGTGTTGATGTTATCAGTGTAATAGACCTTTATTCCCCACATTTCCACATCTTGTTGTTCTTTTATGACCAGCTGAAGAGGATAGCAGACATGACGATCCCCAAACCCCGAGCGGCTCAGTTTGACATCATCAAGCACATGAGACAGGACCAGATTACTAACGGCCTGGTCAATGCCATCTCTACAGTGAGTCGATCAGTTGGTTGCGATGAGAGTGATTTATCAATAATAATCTCACCACCATCTCCACTGTCAGTGTCAGTATCAGTATATCCAGGAACTTAATAAGATTAATGCCATCTCCACAGTAAGTGTGAATCAAGTCACATACTTAGTGATGTCAGTGCCATTTTGAAAGTAAGTGATTATTAAAGTCAGGATCAATGCCATCTCTACAGTAAGTCACTTAAAGTCAAGAAATAAAATGAATGTTTATGGCATATCTACAGTTAGTGATCAATTTAGTCAGGGAGGCAGTAATGTTATAACTTTTATCTACAGTAAGTGGTTGTGGTGAGTCACTTGAAGATATTGGGAAAGTGGTTGATTTCATAAAGATATTATTACTTTCAGGAAGTAATAACACTTTGCTAATGCTTGTGTCTGATTAACGAATAATGATTAACCTCATTGCTGTGTTTTATGACCTAGTCATAGTATTATATTATGGTATTGATATACCATATGCAGGTACATATGCTGAGCTAAATGACTACAGTATATGCTACATGTATGTACATGGCTTTGCTGAATCTGTTGTAGGGGACTGGTCCATCAAGAGATTCAAGATGGAGAGAGCTGGAGTGACTCAGGTGCTGTCTCGTCTCTCCTTTATCTCGGCCCTGGGGATGATGACTCGCATATCCAGCCAGGTTAGTATGGCTCATCTCATCTCATCTCAGAATTACATGTACCGTAATCCGGTGATTATAATACGCACTTTTTCCCCAGCATTTTTTACCTTGAGAAAGGGGTGCGTATTATACATCCCTACAGGATTTGGACATATTTTTTCCCTAGCTGAAGCACGGGGTATCATACTGCCGTATTACCTATGCTGTTCACAGACAGGACCAATACCCCGCTATACATCGTAACATTCCTTCATTATCACATATATATTATTATTTAACTATTAGGAAATCATTGTTAAAGCATGTAGTTAAAGAAAATGTACACTTTAAGTCTGTTAATAAATAAACTGTTTCAAAATGGCCTTTAAAAATTAATTTGAGCTGCCTATTCTTTATCTCCGTGTACATCGCCATTACAGCTGTTATTAATAGAATGCGGACTTGGATGGCCACGTGCTATTTGTAACCGATCTTTAAAAACAGCTTACACATCATTTGGCTCATTTTTAACCATTTTCATGTAATGCTAATTAATTTATTGCAAATAATTATGAATATAAATAATTATATAACCTATTCTGTTAATTGAAGCCATTGAAACAGTTGTGCTCCCCCTCCGCTAACGCTTGACACCCCCGTTAGGCTATGTGTACTATACACAACACAACTATTTGTGCATATATTTTATTATGTTCCAGGCCTCTAATTGATCGGAGTCATTTAAGAATTTAATTAGGTCCGTTACATACCTGTACATTGTCCGTTTTTCACTTCACAGGTATTGTAATGACTAAACAATTTTATAAGTAGTTGATTTTATTTACGGTAGAATATTTAATACTAGCTACCTATAGGTCTATTTAAAACATTGATTATGAATTAAAGATACTACCGTGATGTATTAGTTACAATAAATCTGTATCTAAGAAAATATTGTGTTTTTCTTATTTCCGGTAGCGTATTCCCGCGATGAAGTTGAGCGTGCATACAAAGTATAACTGCTTTGTTGATACTCAGGATTACCGTTTGGTCAATTTTTTTGATGTGTATTATACATCCCAACAAGCTTTTTTTCACCATTTTCAGGTCCAAAGTGGGGGGTGCCTATTGTACACTACTGCGTATTATATTCACCGGATTCCGGTAGATAGTATGAGTAGCCTATGTTATCTTGATTTCATCTTGATGCAGTTGTTGATGTTGATCTATTTTTATGTGACAGTTTGAGAAGACGAGGAAAGTGAGTGGTCCCAGGTCTCTACAACCGTCACAGTGGGGGATGCTGTGTCCTTCAGATACACCAGAAGGGGAGGTAACTGCGTTTTAGTATTGTTTTTAAATCTCAATCAATAAGAAATCAACTGATCATTAACAATAGACAGTATTAAACATTTTTAATGAAAAATAAGGTAAATGCAAATATTTTGAGGCATCTTTGAATTGGTCTTATTCTGATTCATATATGAAATATGAAATTTCTAACATTAAAGAAATCCGAGCAACATGATTGAAATTGCCTTAAATTAATATTGTAAATATTTCAGGTAAAAGTTATTCTGACATGTATATTCTAATACTCTGAGAATGATAGGTTATCTGTTAGTCAGATAATATTTTTAGCTCACCTGAACCGAAGGTTCAAGTGAGCTTTTCTGATCACCCGTTGTCCGTCGTCCGTCCGTCTGTCTGTCCGTCCGTCTGTAAACTTTTCACATTTTTAACTTCTTCTCAAAAACCACTGGGCCAAATTTAACCAAATTTGGTACAAAGCATCCTTATGGAAAGGGGATTATAAATTGTTAAAATAAAGGGCACAGCCCTTTTCAAAAGGGAGATAATTGCAAAACAGTAAGTATAGGGTGCATGTCTTTAAAAATCTTCTTCTGAAGAACCACTGCACCAGAAATGCCAGTATTTACACAAAAGCTTGTATATATAGTGAAGATTCTAAATTGTAAAAATCGTGACCCTCGGACCAAAACTGGGGCCCCAGGCGGGGTTCAAAGTTTAACATAGAAATAAATAGGAATATGTTTAAAAAATCTTCTTCTCAAGAACCACTGCACCAGAAATGCCAATATTTACACAAAAGCTTGTATATATAGTGAAGATTCTAAATTGTAAAAATCGTGACCCTCGGACCAAAACTGGGGCCCCAGGCGGGGTTCAAAGTTTAACATAGAAATACATAGGAAAATGTTTAAAAAATCTTCTTCTCAAGAACCACTGCACCAGAAATGCCAATATTTACACAAAAGCTTGTATATATAGTGAAGATTCTAAATTGTAAAAATCGTGACCCTCGGACCAAAACTGGGGCCCCAGGCGGGGTTCAAAGTTTAACATAAAAATACATAGGAAAATGTTTAAAAAATCTTCTCCTCAAGAACCACTGCACCAGAAATGCCAATATTTACACAAAAGCTTGTATATATAGTGAAGATTCTAAATTGTAAAAATCGTGACCCTCGGACCAAAACTGGGGCCCCAGGCGGGGTTCAAAGTTTAACATAAAAATACATAGGAAAATGTTTAAAAAATCTTCTCCTCAAGAACCACTGCACCAGAAATGCCAATATTTACACAAAAGCTTGTATATATAGTGAAGATTCTAAATTGTAAAAATCGTGACCCTCGGACCAAAACTGGGGCCCCAGGCGGGGTTCAAAGTTTAACATAGAAATACATAGGAAAATGTTTAAAAAATCTTCTTCTCAAGAACCACTGCACCAGAAATGCCAATATTTACACAAAAGCTTGTATATATAGTGAAGATTCTAAATTGTAAAAATCGTGACCCTTGGACCAAAACTGGGGCCCCAGGCGGGGTTCAAAGTTTAACATAGAAATACATAGGAAATATTAAAAAATCTTCTTCTCAAGAACCACTGCACCAGAAATGCCAATATTTACACAAAAGCTTGTATATATAGTGAAGACTCTAAATTGTAAAAATCGTGACCCTCGGACCAAAACTGGGGCCCCAGGCGGGGTTCAAAGTTTAACATAGAAATACATAGGAAAATGTTTAAAAAATCTTCTTCTCAAGAACCACTGCACCAGAAATGCCAATATTTACACAAAAGCTTGTATATATAGTGAAGATTCTAAATTGTAAAAATCGTGACCCTCGGACCAAAACTGGGGCCCCAGGCGGGGTTCAAAGTTTAACATAAAAATACATAGGAAAATGTTTAAAAAATCTTCTCCTCAAGAACCACTGCACCAGAAATGCCAATATTTACACAAAAGCTTGTATATATAGTGAAGATTCTAAATTGTAAAAATCGTGACCCTCGGACCAAAACTGGGGCCCCAGGCGGGGTTCAAAGTTTAACATAAAAATACATAGGAAAATGTTTAAAAAATCTTCTCCTCAAGAACCACTGCACCAGAAATGCCAATATTTACACAAAAGCTTGTATATATAGTGAAGATTCTAAATTGTAAAAATCGTGACCCTCGGACCAAAACTGGGGCCCCAGGCGGGGTTCAAAGTTTAACATAGAAATACATAGGAAAATGTTTAAAAAATCTTCTTCTCAAGAACCACTGCACCAGAAATGCCAATATTTACACAAAAGCTTGTATATATAGTGAAGATTCTAAATTGTAAAAATCGTGACCCTTGGACCAAAACTGGGGCCCCAGGCGGGGTTCAAAGTTTAACATAGAAATACATAGGAAATATTAAAAAATCTTCTTCTCAAGAACCACTGCACCAGAAATGCCAATATTTACACAAAAGCTTGTATATATAGTGAAGACTCTAAATTGTAAAAATCGTGACCCTCGGACCAAAACTGGGGCCCCAGGCGGGGTTCAAAGTTTAACATAAAAATACATAGGAAAATGTTTAAAAAATCTTCTTCTCAAGAACCACTGCACCAGAAATGCCAATATTTACACAAAAGCTTGTATATATAGTGAAGATTCTAAATTGTAAAAATCGTGACCCTCGGACCAAAACTGGGGCCCCAGGCGGGGTTCAAAGTTTAACATAGAAATACATAGGAAAATGTTTAAAAAATCTTCTCAAGAACCACTGCACCAGAAATGCCAATATTTACACAAAAGCTTGTATGTATAATGAAGATTCTAAATTGTAGAGATCGTGACCCTCGGACCAAAACTGGGGCCCCAGGCGGGGTTCAAAGTTTAACATAGAACTACATATGAAAAATGTTTAAAAATTTTTTTCTCAAGATCCACTTCACCAAAAATGCCAATACCATACACAAAAGGTTGTATATATAGTGAAGATTGTAAAAATCGTGACCCCCGAACAAAAAGTGGGGCCCCAGTAGGGGTTTAGATTTTAACATATATAGGAAAATGTTTTAAAATCTTCTTCTCAAGAACTATAGTGCAACTAATTGGGATATTACTATGCATACATGTACATCCTTAAATAATGTAGATTCAAAAAATTGTAACTCCCGGACAATTGATGGGCACCAAGAGGGGTTCAAAATTTAAACATTTAAAAAAACATAAAGGAAAAGTTTAAAAATTTTCTTCTCAAGAACTACAATGTTTTAGGTTGTTGAATTTCTATGCATGCATCCTTCGCTTATGTAGATTCCTAATTGGTAAAATCGTGACCCCCGGACCAATACTGGGGCCCCAAGATGGGGTCAAAGTTTATTATAGAAATATAAAGGTAACATGTTATAAAATCTTCTTCTCAAGAACTACAATGCTTCAATTTGTGAGATTACTATCATGCATACAACCTTGGATAATGACGGTTCGACAGTTTTAAAATAGCGACCCCTGGACTTATACTAGAGACCCAAGATGGGTTTAAAGTTAAATGTAGAAGTACCGGTATATATGGAAAATGTTTAAAAATCTTCTTTTCGAGAACTACAATGCATCAATTTATCAGATAACTACGTAAGCACCCTCAAATAGTGTAGATTTGAAATTATAAAAGCCGTGACCTCAATCTAATACTGGGGCCCCAAGATGTGTTCAAAGTTTAGCATAGAAATATAGAGGGAAAATGTTGAAAAATCTCTTTCTAGGGAACTATAATGCTTCAGCTTGTGAGATAACTATGCAAGCATCCTTAAATAATGTAGATTCCAAATAATTAAAACTTTAGCACTGGACTAATACTGTGGCCCCAAGAGGGGTTCAAAGTTTAACATAGAAAGATATATTGAAAATGTTTTTAAAAAATTTTTCTCGAGAACTATAATGCTACAGTTTGTGAGATTACTATGCAAGGATCCTCAAATTGTGTAAACTCTAATGAAGTGGAACCAAGAGTTATCTTTCTTGATGTTCTGTACAGTCTGAGAGTTATTCCTCTTGAAGTGGAACTCTTCTACGTTCAGTTTTTCAGGTTGTGTACGTGCGGTCCCACCGCAGTGCTACACATTTTCATTCCTATGTTACTATTTATGTTGTTCAAGCCAACCATAAACCTCGGACCATAACTGGGTCCCCAGAAAGGGGTTCAATGTTTAAAATAGAAAAAGCATATGCTACGAAATGTAATGTTACAAGGAACTGCTGTTCAGGTGAGCGATGTGGCCCATGGGCCTCTTGTTATTTTTACAACATTCATATTCAACGTCATATAAAATTAATTGAATTTATTGTGTACTGGTGATCATAGTGTGTTGCTTGGGAGTTCATTGTTTAGCTAATAAGAGATTTGATTGGTTCACTGTGAGCTGATTTGATTGGTTCACTGTGAGCTGATTTGACTGATTGACTGTGAGCTGATTTGATTGGTTGACTTTCTAGGCATGTGGATTGGTTAAAAACCTAGCTCTGATGACTCACATCACCACAGACATGGAGGAGGACCCCATCATCCGCCTGGCCTTCAATCTGGGGGTGGAAGACATACAGCTGCTCAGTGGGGAAGAGATGACCAGCTCCAGGGTCTATCTGGTCTTCCTTAATGGTAAGTTAGGGGACTTCAAAAGGTTGCTTTTCTTTAACACAATTCTAAATTTTCTAAGGATACAATACATGCATGTTAGCTGAATGAATTCAAGTTTATTTAGTTAACATTAAGGCCAAGATTACAATTAAGACAAAATATAATTACCAGTGTAGGAATTATACTGCTGTTTGGGGTTTGATTTTGTAATTGCACCTGTTCACTATTCCACAGGTAACATTTTAGGGGTGATCCGTGACCACAAGAAACTTGTACGGACTTTCCGGTTGATGCGACGGTCGGGGTACATCAGTGAGTTTGTGTCTGTGTGCACAAACCATACCCACAAGTGTGTCTACATCTCCACAGACGGAGGAAGATTGTGTAGGTAAGTTACACAGGTGTGTCTACATCTCCACAGATGGAGGAAGATTGTGTAGGTAAGTTACACAGGTGTGTCTACATCTCTACAGACAGAGGAAGTTTGTGTAGGTAAGATACACAGGTGTGTACACATCTCTACATACAGAGGAAGACTGTGTAGGTAAGTTACACAGGTGTGTATACATCTCAAATGAAGAAGGAAGATTGTTTAGGTACATGTAAGTTACACAGTTGTGTCTACATCACCAATGATGGAGGAAGATTGTGCAGGTGTGTGAAGTATGTAGACAAAGCTTTCAAATTAGTGAACAAGTGTCAAAGCAAGTCAGATCAAGTTTTCTAAAGCTGCTACTTTTTTATGGATATTTACATTTATATGTTCATTCATTCTTTGAATTTTCTTTGATAGAGACAGACATAATATATGAAGCTCACCATATTTTTAAAGTGATTTTCATTAAATATGTCAAACACAAGACATGTTCACATCAAATTTCTTTTTCTTTAAAGAAGAATGAATTTCAAGTGATTATCATTAAATGTTTTAAATACTAATCGAATTTAATTATTCACAATCTATTTAGAGAAAAATGAAATTATGATCAATTATAATTATACAATTAAGAAATGAACTCAATGTCTACCCAAGTTATACTCGTATAACCTGGGTTGGGGCAATTTACGCTTTATAATCCGCGAAGCGGATTATAAAAAAGCGTAAATTGCTCCAACCCAGGTTATACGAGTATAACTTGGGTAGATATTGAGTTCATTCCTTATAATTTAATTTTCTGGAATTTGCTGTACAAATTGAGTCCGTTTTACTTTTAAAAATGATATAAATCTGTTCAAAATTCATACGTAACGTCAAGTGAATTAGTACGTTGGTGCATTGTGACGTGTCTTGTGACGTGCAAACCAGGTTATACAAATTTAACTAAATTTTTCTATCCAATCAAATGCCGCGTTACAACCAGAAATAAATTATTATACAATATTTTGTAGGCCTTATATCATTGTACAGAAGGGACAGCCTCTTGTTAAACAGAGACACATAGAGGAGCTGACTCAGGGGTTCAGGTGAGGCTGGATTTTCATAGGACATTTAATGTGTGCTTGATTAGGTACATGTTTATCAAGACTAATGTAGGACTGAGTTATATGTACTGCTAGTGTAATAGACTAATGTAGGACTGAGTTATATGTACTGCTAGTGTAATAGACTAATGTAGGACTGAGTTATATGTACTGCTAGTGTAATAGACTAATGTAGGACTGAGTTATATGTACTGCTAGTGTAATAGACTAATGTAGGACTGAGTTATATGTACTGCTAGTGTAATAGACTAATGTAGGACTGAGTTATATGTACTGCTAGTGTAATAAAAGAGGAGGAAGTCCACCACTAGGCTCGAACTCGGGACCCCTCAGTTTAAAAACCAACGCTCTACCGACTAGTGCTGAAACGAATGTTTTGAATATTCGCGAATGAAAAGTAAATTTCTAATATTCGTGTCATTTCGTTACGATGGAAAAGAAGTTAGATTTGGGAGCATTTTAGTCTAAATGAAAGTAAAGACAAAGCCATTTGCAAACTCTGATCTATGACTGCCATACTTGTTTACATTGAAAGTAAAAGCACGTACGGTTTACATTGTGCAGAGACAAACATTCTGGATTTTTCGATTCATATTAGGTGATGAAGAAATATTTTGGTAAAATGTTTGAACAAGTGCGAGTGTTAATTAAGATTGAAAGGTACATTGTAGGATTTTTTAAAAAGATGTACGATATAATTTGTTCTTTAATTTTAAATATTCAGGACATTTTCCGGAATTAAGGTTGTTATTGGGTTTTTTAAATACTATGATATCGAACATGGCGGAAATATTTGGACTGACTTACGAAGTTATCAATCGGTCTCATACAGGAGTCAGGGCCAGGCACGTAGCATCGTTTTTGAAAGTGGGGGGGGCCAGACCCATCCAAAAAATCTTGACAAGCAAAAAAGGGAAATTTAAAGTTTCCCAAAAATCTTCAAAATCCTAATCCTGCAGTATTTTATTAAAAGATTGAAGTAAAAAAAACTTTTGATTGTAGTTGATGGAGAATAATGAAAAATTATATCATATAAACATTATTTGCATACAAAGTACATGCATGTACCTATAATTCTATGGATACTCATAATGTCAACTTCAAACTAACTTGTTTAAGCAGTTTACACATACAATCACACAGTAATATAAACTATCAAACATGCTTAATACCTTGTAGATGACGTCTACGAATATTCGAATACGAATCGAATAACACGAACGAATATTGGAATATTGATTTATGGTATTCGTTTCAGCACTACTACCGACTGAGCTAAAGGGTTAACCCACTAGCTAGTGCTAGTAGGAGCATGGCAGTACTGAGCCTTTACTGTGGTTTCATTAATATTCAAGGGTATCAATTTTCGTGGATAAAGTGAAAATCACAGTTTCAAGGATATGTAAATTCGTGGCCAATGACCCTATCAATACAAAATGTTAATAGAAATTGCACTTCAATGAACACTTAATTTTGTGGATCAACTTAATAACAAAATCCATGAAAATTGGTATTCAACGAATATTTATGAAACCACAGTATATACACACTATTACACTAGGAAGGATTTAGATTTGGATTATCATCATAAATAAATGATATACCGGTACTTTGCATAAAGAACTATTTTGATTTCATCAATAATGGGTTCAGCAATAATTTTTGGGGTATTGAAGTACTGGTATGTGCATGACGTGACTTTTGATGTTATTGAGAGGACCTTTGTCCACATATTTATATATTGTCAAACAGTAAATTTTAAATTCAGGATTCACAGGATGGCTTGCTTTATAATGTTCTCTTTTCTTGGATTGCAGAAGTTTTGATGACTTCCTGAAGGAGGGACTGGTGGAATACCTGGACGTGAATGAGGAGAACGACTGTATGATCTCACTGTACGAGTCAGGAATCACCAGGTAAGACAGGGAGTCCTCAAACTCGGTCATCCTACAACTCATGACATCCTCAAACTCAGGACATCCTACAACTCATGACATCCTCAAACTTAGGACATCCTACAACTCATGACATCCTCAAACTTAGGACATCCTACAACTCATGACATTCTCACACTCAGGACATCCTACAACTCATGACATCCTCACACTCAGGACATCCTACAACTCATGACATCCTCACACTCAGGACATCCTACAACTCATGACATCCTCACACTCAGGACATCCTACAACTCAATGACATGATTAACTATAATCATCCCAAAGATCTTTTCAACGTAAGCCTCTAATTGATTATGAGAGCTCACATATATTCTGTCTTTTTTTTATAAAGGGAAACAACTCATCTGGAGATCGAACCGTTCACCATTCTGGGAGTCTGTGCGGGATTGATTCCCTACCCCCATCACAACCAGTCCCCCAGGAACACCTACCAGTGTGCCATGGGCAAGCAAGCGATGGGTGAGGGGTCAAACAGGAGTCTATAGCTCCTTCTTTTATTTATACTAGTCGTCCAGACACTCTCATTGGCCCCATGATGTCTATCATCAGTAAAATAATTCCAGAAATACTCATGGCAGCCCTCACCTTCCTTTCTATATAATGATGTCTTATTAATACTGTACCATCCTTGATCTTAATTTTCTCTTCAACTTTTTGTTTCATCTATAATATTTTTCCAAAAAGGATGTTTTCATTTCTTTAGAAATATTTGCATTAATGAAAATTAATTTAAAAAAAAAATTATTTATTGTTTAAATTAAACTTTAATCCATTGTGCAAGGAGATTCAGTATTCCAAATATGAACTTGTGTTAATTATATGGACATACAGGTACACATGTACCATTGCGATAACATAGACACTTTGACATACAAGTATTTGTTGTTTTATGTTATCTAATAAGTACATGTATGTACATACATGTAAATTGATACACAGGTACCATTGGATATAACCAGAAGAATCGTATAGACACACATGATGTACTTGTTGTTTTATATATCTAGTATATATATATATATATACAGGTACCATTGGATATAACCAGAGGAATCGTATAGACACTTTGATGTACTTGTTGTGCTACCCACAGGCACCTCTAGTCAAATCTAAGGTAAGTCAAATTATCCAAAACAGCTGATTTACATGTGTCTCTTCAATAGACAGGGTATGCTATTGCTCTGCAAATGTAGTTTTGGTTAGACCTCAGTAAAATACAATTTATTATATCAAACCAATTAAAAAATAAAAAACTAATTTCGAGAAAGAATGTAGGTTGGTCATGACAAATGAACTTGAAGGTAGAAAAGTCAAGTCACTATATTATATATTAACTAATTTCTTGACAATTGTCAGACTTCAACATGATTGACCTCTACTGATGTTTGGTCAGAGGTCATTTGAAGCTTACGAAATAAATGAAAATTTAGAAAAACATCTACCAGTACTAAATGAACCACATTTTATGCCCTAAAAGAGGATTATTTCTAATTGTTTTGATTACTGAGTTTACTGATTCTTATAAACCACAGTTTGTCACTCCTTCTCATGGTTTTCAGACAATTGAGCTTATCCACTTTGACAAGTTACCGGCCGGACAAAATACCACCGTTGCAGTGATGAGTTTCAGCGGCTACGACATTGAGGACGCCCTTGTCCTGAACAAAGCTTCTCTTGATAGAGGTCAGTTTATCAATCACTTCTGTGCTAACTCAGATACTAGCAGGAAAAGTGATCTTTTTTTTCTTGATATTTTTTTCAGACCTTAGCAATATTAATAGTAAAATATGTATCTTTGTTTTGATGTTAAGAAATGTAGCGGTTACTAGTGGTGTATCATTTTGTTGATGTTAAGAAATGTAGCGGTTACTAGTGGTGTATCATTTTGTTGATGTTAAGAAATGTAGCGGTTAATTGTGGTGTATCATTTTGTTGATGTTAAGAAATGTAGCAGTTAATTGTGGTGTATCATTTTGTTGATGTTAAGAATTATAGTGGTTACTTGCGATGTAATGATTAATGATGATTAATTGCATAGATTGTATTATATATGGCAGTTATTTGTGGTATACATGTGGTTTCTGTGTCTGCTGTTTGGGCGGTGTCTGGTGTACAGACAATGAAATTTGTCTCATCTCAGTCTGTATTTTGGGGGGGGGGGGGCTGTGCACCAGTGCATTGATGTTTTGATATGCAGTGTCTCCTTGAGGGGTATAATTATGTGGTTTCTGTTTCAGGTTTTGGGCGGTGTCTAGTGTACAGGAAGCAAGCCTGCACCCTGAAGCGCTACACCAACCAGAGCTTTGACAAGGTGATGGGACCGATGGTGGATGCCAGCACCCACAAACCTATCTGGAAACACGAGGCTCTTGACTCCGACGGAATCTGCTCGCCAGGTCAGGATTTATATTGAATAAATTTGGTTCATTTTGTGATGATCAGATTTTTGGGGTTTTTTTTTCATAGTTACTTCCACATCTTTATTAAATATCAAATTCTGGATTTACAGTACTGTAAGAAAAGGAATTAAATGTAGAATGGTACCTTATAAGATATCATATGATAATAATATTTGAATGTATGGAATGCAAATAGATCACTAATTAAAAATAATGTTATGGGATTGTTTGACCAGGGGAGAGAATGGAAAACCGGCAGGTGCTTGTCAACAAATGGATGCCCACTGTGACAATGAATCCAATCCAACAGTCGCCCACAACTCAGGGACCTCCACAGGGGCCAGAGTATAGGGAGGTCCCCATAACGTAAGTAATAACATCACTTCTATATATAACCCCAGGGGCCAGAGTATAGGGAGGTCCCCATAACGTAAGTAATAACATCACTTCTATATATAACCCCAGGGGCCAGAGTATAGGAAGGTCCCCATAACGTAAGTAATAACATTCCTTCTATATATAACCCCAGGGGCCAGAGTATAGGAAGGTCCCCATAACGTAAGTAATAACATTCCTTCTATATATAACCCCAGGGGCCAGAGTATAGGAAGGTCCCCATAACGTAAGTAATAACATTCCTTCTATATATAACCCCAGGGGCTGGAGTATAGGGAGGTTCCCATAACGTTAGTAATAACATCCCTTCTATATATAACCCCAGGGGCTGGAGTATAGGGAGGTTCCCATAACGTTAGTAATAACATCCCTTCTATATATAACCCCAGGGGCCAGAGTATAGGGAGGTTCCCATAACGTAAGTAATAACATCCCTTCTATATATAACCCCAGGGACCAGAGTATAGGGAGGTCCCCATAACGTAAGTAATAACATCCCTTCTATATATAACCCCAGGGACCAGAGTATAGGGAGGTTCCCACAACGTAAGTAATAACATCACTTCTATGTATAACCCCAGGGGCCAGAGTATAGGGAGGTCCCCATAACGTAAGTAATCACAGCACTTCTATATATATAACCCCAGGGGCCAGAGTATAGGAAGGTCCCCATCACGTAAGTAATAACATCACTTCTATATATAACCCCAGGGGCCGTAGTATAGGGAGGTCCCCATAACATAAGTAATAACATCACTTCTATATATAACCCCAGGGACCGTAGCATAGGGAGGTCCCCATAACGTAAGTAATAACATCACTTCTATATATAACCCCAGGGGCGGTAGCATAGGGAGGTCCCCATAACGTAAGTAATAACATCACTTCTATATATAACCCCAGGGGCCAGAGTATAGGAAGGTCCCCATAACGTAAGTAATAACATCCCTTCTATATATAACCCCAGGGGCCGTAATATAGGGAGGTCCACATAACGTAAGTAATAACATCCCATCTATATATAACCCCAGGGGCTGTAGTATAGGGAGGTCCCCATAACGTAAGTAATAACATCACTTCTATATATAACCCCAGGGACCGTAGTATAGGGAGGTCCCCATAACGTAAGTAATAACATCACTTCTATATATAACCCCAGGGGCCAGAGTATAGGGAGGTCCCCATAACGTAAGTAATAACATCACTTTTATAACCCCAGGGGCCAGAGTATAGGGTGTTCCCCATAACGTAAGTAATAACATCACTTCTATATATAACCCCAGGGGCCAGAGTATATAGGGAGGTCCCCATCACGTAAGTCATAACATCACTTCTATATCACCCCTGCGAATGTTATTGTCATTTAAATTTTAGACCACGTTGTTTTATTTGACCCTTTCAGTTTCGCAGTAAAAATCTTGCCTCGTGTTTTTAGTCTAGTTCATAGAATCTATAGGTACTATAGTAGTCAAATATTAAATCTAGAGGTTTATTGATTTTAAACTTTATCTTCATTAATTGGTGAATAAAATGTGTTCTAGAAATAAATGTGACAATACAAAAAATAGTTTTTGTCAGCTGTTGCAACAGTTAACATGCTAAGTAGAGATCCCCCCTGAGGATTAATTTTCGATCCGCGCCTGACCTAGTAATAGCATCAATAGTGAAACAGACTATACAATTTTATGCAGAATGTTCCTTGAAAATGACTCGATATACTAAGTTTTTATGCAAAACAGACATCCATTATTTTTTTTAAAACATGGTATTGCACACCACAAGCATCAAACATGGATATGATTTTATTAAGCCAAGCAATGTTTATATTTTCAACCACTCAACACGTGGTTGAACACGAACGATAACTCTGTTCTGAATATTATCGCTTAATATAAAAAACCGCTAAATGGTGAAATAAGACGAACTTATTAAAAGAATTTCATGTTTTAACATAAACCAAAGTAGGATACGATATGAAAAACGACCAGTACTTACGTATTTTGAGAATATTATCCAAACACTTATACTTCCGCTCGAAATTTCACAGGAACTGAACAAATCTCGGTGAAGTCTTGTGAACTTTCATTCGAGCACCTCTGGATTTATTACATACTTAGCAACGATAAAGAAAACATTCCGAACACATTCGCAGGGGTGTATATATAACCCCAAGGGCCAGAGTATAGGGTGGTCCCCATAACGTAAGTAATAACATCCCTTCTATATATAACCCCAGGGGCCAGAGTATAGGGAGGTCCCCATCACGTAAGTAATAGTGAGCGCAGCAAGAAGGCGCGAAACGCCGCTCATGAAGCAAGCACCATAGACAATGTGTACAAATGGAGGACATTCGAGTTGAGATCTGCACATTGTTCAAAGAAATTTTTATGAGGCCACGTGAAAAGGTTCTACATATCCCAATAATCCTTTGTGGTGCATAGAAACACGGTGGAACAGGAAGCGTTTCTAAGGAATATCCTTGCCTGTAAATCACATACATCTTTTTCATTTAGCAATTAAAAAAATCCTTTAAAACACTATAGTAAGCAACACATATGCTGACGTAAAAAAAACCTGTACCTATCTGAACTTTTGCTGACATATATTTTCATTCCACATATATTTTGCATTTAAAGCTACTGCAGATATAGCACCATAACACAGACAGGGTACTAAAAGGTTAAATCACGAGTTTTAATTGTGACGTCACAAACCCTGATCGCTGATAAATACAACGTCACAAGCGAAAATCAAAGATCACGCTTGTGGCTGTTACTGTGGCTCTTCCATTAATTTGAACTTGCCCATAGGATAATACAGTAATTTGAGGTATAATTCGCATTTGCATACAACGCAAGAAGGTAAAAAAATGTAAATATAAGTATTAAATCCTTATTTTTTTAAAGATATAGTCTCATAACTGCAACGGTGTGTGCAAACAAATTTTCATAACGTGCTAACGCGCGTTATTCAATTTGTATGCACACACCGTTGCAGTTATGAGACTATATCTGTCAAAAAATAAGGATTCAATACTTAAATGATGTCATTTCCTTCCCTGAATTTATCTAATAATTTACGAGAACTGTCGGGAGCAAAAGAAAGTTAGGTATGATGTCATAGTGATCTCAGGCTATTTTTCTGGTGATAAATTTAGAGGTGGATCAAGTATTGCAATGGTGTCAGGTGGTGTAAGTACTCGCTATTTCAGTGTTAACGGCGACTCTTCGGCTGATTAGTTTTGTTTTGATAGATTTTTTGACTTAGTAAAAAGGATGATACACATCCAAGATCCAAGTTTAATTAATTGCATAAAAAAACGTCTTATTTTTATTAGACCTACATACAACCACGTCATTTGGTAAGTGAAAAAAAAAACAATAAACATTTAAAATTTCTATATGTTAGTTGCATTCGGTCAAACCTTAAAATAATATTGCCAATGGGATATCACACAGATAGGGGAGGGCACATGTCTAAAAGCATATATAGCATACAAAAATAAAAACATTAAAAAAAAAAATTGATAGAATTAATTAAAATTCAGATAACAACATTGAGGGAACAAAAGAGAAATAACACTGACAAGCAATTTATTGTTTACTGATTTTATTCATCAGTTCTTCCCCAAGCATTATTAAAAAGTAAAGGAATGATCATAGTACATGATTGTATTGCTTTAAAAAAAATCAAACGACTTTGTATTTTTAAAAATATTTTAATAACTCTGTTTTATATTTAATTAATGATTAGTGGTAGTTGGTTTGATGATGTATTTTAGTCTAGGGAGGGACAATTGGAATAAATGTTTTATGGTTCCTGGCGGGTGTAAAAGTATACGAGAAAAAAACAAAGATTAAGGTTGGAGCAAGTCCACAGGTATTTCACAATGATGAGAGATGTGTAGTTCCTTCTGCCTTTGCCCCAGTGGTCACACCGTAAAACATATTAACATCAATCCCATCTATATATTTACCGATATACATTGTATAACCCTAGAGGACATAATATACAGCGGTCTAGTTTATCACATAATTTATTTAGTTAGTTATGAAATCTCTTCAATATATGATCTCAGGAGTTGTAATTAGAGAAGTCTTCATTATGACAGTGTTTGGAGCTCTTAAGGTGTAATATCCCTCTGCTTTTAATTTTGCCATACATTTTTAAAAAAAATTCATATTGATTTTCATCAAAGTCAATATCAATCGATTCATATGAAACAAAGTTTAAGTGATGAAGCGCTGCTAGATTTTTCAAAAATTGATAATATGTCAAATCATGCTATGAAGAAAACTAGACATAGTGATTAGAAAAAGCAAAATGTTACCATCGCAGCATAAAATTAAAAATCTAAAATGTATATGAAAATAATAAACAGTTATATACATTTTCAATTCATATTACAAAACATATTGAAGCGCTGCATTTTAGTTCAGAATAGCACTTTGTTGTATAGGTTTGCAACAAAAATTGCTTTAATCAGCAAGAGTTATTTGACTATTGAAGGTTTTACATACATGTTTTACATACAGTGCATGATAAATTGACACAGTTTCTAAATTTTCGGAGAAGGTTTTCTGTTTTTAAATTTGGAGAAGATAATAGTAAATGGATATATATTTAAGAAATCCTAAAAATGTAAACCAGAGCATTTTGTTATTTAAAACAAAAAGTAATTGGTATGATATCAATTTAGGGATATATTGTCTTGAATCAAATGAGATATTAGGTGGGGGGTTTTTTCAATTTGTTTTCCAATATCTGCTCCCGCATAATAGAAAAGCCTTATTCAATTTTAAACATTTGAAATGCTATAAGTTTTAAACGATGATAACTAAGTCTAGAATTTGTAATTGGCTTGGTCACATTTTTCCCAATTATAATTTATTCAGCTCTGTGAACGAGCTTTAGATAGAGAAATAAAAATATTCCATCAAAATATTCTCTGGCCTTAAACATCAAACATGTACTGTACATGTACTGAACAAGTACATAAAATTTAGTTATATTTAAAAAAAAATTAATCCATCGGGAGGGGGGGAGGGGGAGGAATAGTCATGTAGATATTGCCTCATAAATACTTTATTATTATGATACTTTTCTTGCAATATTTTGTAAAAGTTTTCTTTACTTTTTTGCCCCCTGCTTCAAAAGAGACCTGGAGTTCAATTCGTTCCGTTCAAATTTTCTTTTTCTATATTTGAATTTAAATACCGTAAGTTTATCGTCTTCCAACATTAATTGGGACCCAGCACCACCTCCCTTGTTATTACATGCCTCAATAATTGTGTGTAAACAGAAACATTGTGATATTATTTTCTACAGAAGTTATCTCTCTTATCAGAGGGACATTCCACCTTAACTTCTTAATCAATGAATAAAACTAAATACCAGAATATAAATAATGATATATAAAGATTGTTGTTGCTGTCACATGTAGATATAAAGGAGCAGAGGCCTGTTACATTGAGAAGGTGCTGATTTCGTCCAATCCCGAGGAGGCTTTCTTAATCAAGATATTACAGCGACAGACGCGTCGGCCTGAGATTGGAGACAAATTCAGCAGCAGACAGGGTCAGAAAGGGTGAGTGGGATTCTTACCAACACAACAGAATGTCTACTGACTAGAAACTGAGTACAGACCTTATACAGGTTACAGGCACAAATGCAATTCATTAGACACCAGACATATCAGTGGTTTTGATTTATTTTTTAAATGTTTACTCTGTAATTTTTTACTTTATTTTACCTAAGTTATTCATAGGTAATGTATGGTGTTGTGTAAAATGTAAATTAGTTGATTAATATTATTGATATGAATTTCTCTATTGAACAAGTTTTTGAAATAGCTTCATACTCAAACTTCTTTTATTAGCTGTTTTACTTTTTGTTGCATTTTAGGGATGTAAGCTTTATTTTCTATTCTTTTAATTTTCTGCAGTGTTTGTGGATTAATTGTCCCACAAGAAGATATGCCATTCACTGATCTGGTAAATATAACATGTAGAAATGACTTGTAAAATTATATAGATCTGATTAATATAACATAAAGAAATAACTTGTAAAATTAATTGAGAACAGTGTCAAAGAAGAATTGTTTTCTCTTTTCTCTATTTGCATTCAAAAGTTATCTTTTGAGATGATTATTATTTTTTCACTTTTCCTTTTAGGGTATTTGTCCAGACATTGTAAGTATGAATTAGATTGAGTAGTTCCAAATAGGTTACATAAAAGTGTTGGATTGTTGGGGCTAATTTCAAACTTTATATTATATTGATTTAAGATATAGGAACATATTCAAACATAAAAGCTTAAATAATCAGATATTACATGTATTTTTATTAAATAACTACATGTATAACAAAAAACATCAGATTCAATATTTTAAAGTACATATAAATCTAAAAGGTAGTTTGTTGACCATCTCTTCACATTAGCACGAGATAATGTCAATGTTTAATCCCCTTTCTGTTTTATTCTGTAGATTAAAGTTACACGTCAAGAATGACATTCTTCTGTTCTATTCTGTAAATAATGAATCCCCATGGTTACCCATCCAAAATGAGGGTGATTCTTTGGTTTTATTTTGTAGATAATGAATCCCCATGGTTACCCGTCCAGAATGACGGTCGGTAAGCTGATGGAACTGTTGGGAAGTAAGGCCGGGGTCCTGGAAGGGAAATTCCACTACGGAACAGGTAATTGACAGTATTATTTCTCTGTGAAATGGAAGTAACAGAAAATATAATGATTGACATCTGTGGATTCCCTGGAAAATTCATTACAAAACTCATTACTCATTACAAACAAATTATTCCTAGAAGCCCTCCTGGAAACATTTTCTGAATCTGTGCATTGATAAACAAAACTTTGCTATATGTACCAATGCAGGATAAAAATTGTTAAAGCGTTTCTTGAATCTTGAAATAAAAACTAAGGTGCAGCTTAGAAAGTATTGAAAATTTTAATGCTTTAAGAATTTTTAAAAATTGTTTGGTACAAACATAAATATGCACCTCAGCCAGACACAAGACAGGCTTATTGTATGATGATCATCTATCTGTAATCAGTGACAAACATTTGTTAAATATCATTTATGAGGAGAGATTGTTTAGATGTCTTTAACTATAGTGAGATTTGTTAGAAACTCTGAACTCCTGTGTTTTTCATTCTTAAGTTTTGTGTTCTTTTAGCATTTGGTGGAGACAAAGTCTGTGATTTATCAGAGGATCTCGTAAAACATGGATTTAATTATCTCGGCAAGGACTTTGTAACCTCAGGAATAACTGGGTAAGCTGCCTGGTTTTTATGTACAAATATTCTCCAATACTCACCATGAATACTTACAATGATAGGTAAAAGTAGTATCACAAGTACTTGTATTTTAATTTTTATAAATTAATAATTCTGTTGTCTGAACTTTAGGGAGCCGCTGGAGGCCTACATATTCTTTGGCCCCATATACTATCAGAAACTGAAGCACATGGTTCTAGATAAGATGCATGCCCGAGCCAAGGGACCGAGAGCGGTACTGACTCGACAACCTACAGAGGGGCGATCTCGAGATGGAGGTCTGAGATTGGGCGAGATGGAACGAGATTGTCTCATTGGTTATGGTGCAAGGCAAGTTTATCAAACATAATTTTACAATGTTTGCTAAATATAAATTATTGTATGATCACAGTCTTAAGAACTTGGGGGAAAATGATAATGATTTCTGATGACAAAAAATTATCCCTGAGTTTTAGAAAAAAAGAACTTGTGGTATTAAAAATCATAATGAATATTCATCAAATAATCATCATCATGGAATATCGAAGTAACCATGAAGTGAGTGTTGATTCCTTTACAGCATGCTGCTACTGGAGAGACTGATGATATCTAGCGACGCCTTTGAGGTGGATGTATGCGGAGAATGTGGACTCCTGGGATACTCGGGCTGGTGCGAGTTCTGTAAATCCTCACGTCACGTCTCCACTCTCAAAATGCCGTACGCCTGTAAACTGTTGTTCCAAGAGTTACAGTCGATGAACATTGTGCCAAGACTATCTCTAAAACGTTACAATGAAGTCTAGTACATATATTACAGACACTATATTCCTACATGATTTTGTACAAGTTCACACTATTTTGTTGACAATAAATTGGAATCAGTAATGTACCTGATAACCACATGTTTATTTTTTATTGTCACCAATGTTTGAAAACCCAGAAGAGATAAAGAACACATTCTACCCCATGCAACAAGCTGTGGGGGGGGGGGGGATAAGATTTTTGGCCCATCCGTCAGTCAGTCTCTCTCAACATTTCAGGTACCAGTGAATCATCAAGGTGTCATATATTTTTGAAGAAAAAAAACGTGTATGATAGCAACAAAAAGGTCTTCCGTTCTTGTATTACATAATACATGTATTATTGATCTCAATTTTTTTTATAGAAACTACTTTCATCAAAAACAAATAAATAGTTTAAAGATATCTACATACGTAGGTCTATCTTTCCTCAAAGTTTGGTTGTTAAGTCTCTGCCAAATCTGAGATCTCGTTGAGACAAGGCTTTGTCTCGGGTCCGGAAACGGACAAACGGAAGCGCTCAATGAAAATTAAAATTTAATTCTTGTACATTTACTTAATGTATATCGTTGTTCATTGTCTAACTAAAACAGTCAAAGAAGAAACAACCAAATTGATTTAAAACTTTTGTTTTAACAGTTCCGGTGAGAACTGGAAGTGACGGTTGACAAAATGAAACCCGTCGAACATATCTTCAACCAAATATCTATCATCCACAAACGTTTTTTCTTTTGATCACTTACAGTTTCTGAGATCTCGCGGGTACAATATTTGAAAAAAGAAAGCTAAATTTTTTGTTTATTTAACATTGCATAGACATAAGTAAAGTTGTGTGTGTATACCGATTTTGGAAATTTCCTCGAAACAAAAATATGTGAAGACCTTTACTTAAATATTAAAATTAGAATATTAAATTCTAAATTTTACATATTCTTACACTTTTACAAAATCAAACACATATATTAGAACAACGTTTTATTAAAGATGTAACCATTTTTAGCCGGGTTTTCCAACGGAAAAATCCGGTTATTAAAATGGTGGGTGGGTGGGCGGCTGCCAAAAAGGGTACCCTCATTGTACGGATAACTCCTCCTACAGTTTTCAAGATAGGAAGTTGTTCTTTTGCAGATCAATTGTACATATATTAGAGTTGTGCATATTGCTAGGATTTTGATTTCCGATAATTTATGAAAAAAATACCAGCTTTTGAACTTAGTCATTTTTTGGCAAAATATTGCATATAGGGTACTCCATTTCACTGGATACGGGTTGACATGGATTATAGATACAGTTCACATAAAAGAAAACCCGGATTGCTGTCACATTGACAGCTTTTCACTTGTTTCAACAATTTAACTTTATTTCAGTATTGATAAATATTAAAAGAACTCAATATACGTAACAGGGAAAAGCGCTTATATTGTACTTACATAATAAGTCACTGTTTAAGATATGACAAATGTTTGTACTGGTATTTGTACATGAGACCTTTTTATTTTTTACATACAGACACTTAATAAATTCTAACTGGTAGCTAAGGTATAATTTCTTATGTAACATAATGTTAGAATATAGCACTTGTAAATCATCTTTTTAAAGGTATCTAAGAAATTGTATATAGTTTAAATTTGAATAAAATTAAGCAGTGTGATTGACTGATTGTCATGACCGGCCGTTAATTAAATTATTTTAAAATAATGATGAAAATTTGACCGTGGGTTTGAGATTATTTGTTTATTTGACAGATGTGAAAATTGATAAAAATCCTAAATAATGTAATCACATTTGACCTTAAACCTTTTGATATGACCTTGAAATTTGATAGGCATAAAATCTGAACACTGCATGGTGATGCTTGTGTTCAAATTTGTAAGTCTTTACTATCACTATATGAACGGAACACAAGTTGCTCAATTTTAAATGATACAAGGCTAAATTGCACAAAAATCAAACGAACAACATTCAAATGTAATTTCTCGGGCGTTTCCTCTTGTTTTACATATTAGATAACATTTATTTGATTCAAAATCATTTCGATATTTGATATCTGTTACTGTATACATTTAGATATATATTATTACATTATCATATTAATATGAAAACTTCTAGTTCAGACAGATACAACTATAAGTTTATGCACAGTTAGCCTGAATAATGAATACCGTTATATATTTAGTACAAGAAAAGTTAGAAACTCCAATATTAAAGTTGGGGATTTAAGGGGAAAATCACAACCTGGCACCAATACACGTTTGTAGAAAATCAAATCAAATATGTATGCATATTTGTTTTGAAATATAAATATTTACCTACCCCCCCCCCCCCAAAAAAAAAGTTCTCAGTTCTGTAGCTATTTTGTATATATTACATTACTTTATAACAGATTATTAGTTTGTTAGAACAAATCAAGAATTTGTTAAAACAAATTGATAACTTGTTATAAAAAAAATTGATAAAAAATACTGCTGCGGCCTGTAATATAACATGCTACGTGCATGTATCAGTGTTACGAAAGAGGTGGGTATCGACTGGTGGTCCGAGAAATGTATTTGTTTGGCAGAGATTCCGACGCCTATACAGTATTTACGGTAACTTAATTAACTGTGAATCTTACACAAATCGTTTTCATTATCCTGATTGATTGGGTGGGGTCCGGATGGTCTGACCCACCCTCCCGGCTCTAGGTCTGTTTCTGATGTTTTCAAAGCTTAATTATAGTTGACTGCCTATAAATCAGATATGATAACCACACCAACTTTAATATATAAATGTTAGTTTTAGGCAATTTTGTAAAGGAACATTAAAAAAACCAATTGGGGGGGGGGGGGGGGGGGGCTACCGTATATTTCAAGATCGGGCTCGGGGTACAATTACAAAAAGTCGTCTGGAAGAAGATGCAGCTGCAGATGGACAATTTAAAAACTGGTAGATCTACTTTATATTTATATGATTATGGTTCATTTTTAATTTCAACAATAATGTCATTTACAAAAAAACACCGTCCGTTGTTGTCATACATGTACTTTGACATAGCAGTCAGAATAAGTCTACATGCCTTCAGAGACATAAATAACATGTTATGCTTCACGGGCCCTGGAAGTTATTGTAAATATATTGCATGTGCATGTACTTTTTTATACATGCACATGCACATGCAATATATTTACAATAACTTCCAGGGCCCGTGTTATGCCTTATAAAAAAAACCCCGAATGTTTCTGATAAAGATGAAAGCTATATAGGCCTACCCGTAAATAAAATAAACATGTCAGTCCTCCAAAGTTTCTTCACTGAATCATGCAAACTTGTTTTGAAAAAGATGATAACTCAACATGTATAAATAGTTTCTTTGAATCAACAGTTTGATGGCATGCGCGGATCCAGAAAGAATTCCCAGGGGATCCGAGGGATAACGATATGTTTGCCAGGAGGAGAGTGGATGGGGAGTGCGAGGCGGAAGTAACTTCACAATGTGAATTTCAGAAGTTCAAATTTTTAAATTAGAAAGTATAAAGTTCGTCTGTGGTAGGATTCCCCCCCCCCCCCCCAGTCTCCCACAGGGGGGATCAGATTAGTATAAAATTATTTATTGCCTGATCAGTCAATAGACCAAAAATGTTTACCATGGTGCAGGGAACAGCTCGGTGTGTTCTATTGCCCAAGGCCAACGGCCTAACAGCAGAGGGCAATAGAACATAGTGAGTTGTTCCTGCACCATGGGAAAACGTTTCTGATCTATTGACTGGTCAGGCATTAAACAAAAGTATTTTATTACCTAATTACATTTGTAGTATTTAGTGTTCACAAATGTGTATTACAGAAGGTTTTCATTGCATTATGCTTTCTAAATCAATACATAGATGATCGACGTTACAAATAAATTAGAATCCTTGATTGGTTTTGCCGAATCGAATACCTTGCTGGTCCAATATAGATTACAGTCTATTGACCGGTTGTCTGATTGATCGGTTTCAATGGTAATCAGAAAAACTTAATACACATGGAAAATAGTATACAATTATTTAATGCCTGAGCAGTCAATAGACCAGAATATTTTCCCTGAGGTGCACGGGGCAGCTCAACTGGTGTGTTTTATTGCCCGAGGCCAATTGAACACACTGAGCTGTGTCCTGCACCAAGGGGGAAAAATTCTGGTCTATTGACTGGTCAGGCATTAATAATTGTTTTATTGCCTAATTTACTTTAATTTTAGTATTTTGTGTTCACTGTTCTAAATTACAGAAGGTTTTCGTGCCATTATGCATTCAGGTCATTGTTAATCAATACCAAGATGACCTAGCTAAATGATAAATTTTAAGAACAACAGTAAAACAAACATAATTAAGTGATCTTTTAAACTTGTAACAATTAAACTTTTTATCAAAATACAGTGCCGGTCTAATAGATCGAATCTCTATTGACTGCTGGTCTAATAGATTGCAGTCTATTGACCGGCATTTCAATAGATCACTTTCAAATCTGAATACACATACAAAATAACAAAATAGACGAACATATTTAATCTAATAAAACAACAAAATCCTTTTGATTAGATAATAAATGAAATTATTACCTAATCAAAGGAATTTTGTTGTTTTATTACAAATTAAATATTTTTGTCTATTTTGTATATGTTTTCAGATTTGAAAGTGATCTATTGAACTGCCGGTCAATAGACATTGATCTATTGGACCGCCGGTCAATAGACTGCGATCTATTGGACCGCCGGTCAATAGACTATGATCTATTGGACCGCCGGTCAATAGACTGCGATCTATTGAAACGACAGCGTATTTTGGAAAAAAGTTTAATTGCTACAAGATTAAAAAATACCTTTTTTTATGTTTTTTTACTACAGTTCTTAAAATTTATCTTTTAGATCATCTTGGAATTGATTAACAATGACCTGAATGCACAATGGTATAACCTTCAGTAATTAAAATTAGCAAACACAGAATACTCAAATTGAAAACGGAATTAGGTAAAAAACATTTATTTAATGCCTGAACAGTCAGTAGACCCGATTTTTTCCCTTGGTGCAGGGAACAGTTCAGTATGATCTATTGCCTGCACCTTGGGAAAAACATTCGGGTCTATTGACTGCTTAAGCTTTATATAATTGTATAATAATAGTCTTATGGAAAAAATGTCTGAGAGAGAGAAATTAGAAAGAGAAACTTGTTAGATACTATATGTATTAATTTGATTGTTTAGATATATAATATTGTTTGATTCACAAAACATTATTTCTCTGACAAAAGTTTTATTGATTAAAACTCACAAAATTCATACATAGCATAATCATGTATAAAAAACATATTCTTATTGTCTAAATACATTTTCAGGAAAAAGTCCGATTAGATCATACAGGAAATAAAACACTCAAAGAAAAAACCAAACATTAGGACCTGAACTCTTTGGATGTGGATTTTCTGAAGATTTGAACATTCAGCAGAGAAAACAAGGTTGATAGAAAATCACCCACGACTACTCTAATTCTTAAGATTAAAGGTAAGTAATGATGATAATCAAGGTCTGACAATATTAATTCTGATTGGTTAATATACCTGTACCACTCATCTTTATAAGTGATGGGCCTCAGTCCCTTTGTGGCCTCGCTCCATTGCTGGTAAAGAATTTAGTGCTATGCGTCCATTAACCTTCGTTATTAAAACATGTAATAAAAAGTTTGTTCAGATAACCACATGTAAGTTAAACATACAGAGACCATTACCTTTGTTAAAAACAAAGACTGTTTATTATAACATGTTATAGATAAACTGTCAACAAAAGTCAGCTACATGTACCGGTAATCGTGCTAATATTAAAGAAACAATTCATAGTTTTCATAAAAAATTTGTTGTTCAAACACACATAGTTTGAGGACATATGTAATGATTATGCTCAGGATGAAAGCCTACATGTTTTACACAATACAGTCATCAGTCAGTGTGCTTACATCTGATAGATATGATCAAGTTGTTTACATGTGATACAATTGTTACATACAACATATGAAGATAGTGATAGTTGTATAAAAAACTGACATGACTCGTAACACATATTATATATATTTTATCTGTAAGGATACATACCTATATACAATACAAACACACAAAGTATTCTCATCTAATGTACACAGTATGTTCAGGCGCAATGTAAAACAGTTTCTTTAATACTTGTAATATTTACACAGTATGTAATTAATACTTTGTTTGTTTGATTACATTTTACTCATTGCAGTTAATTGATTTACATGTTATATTGTATTTTCTTCACTTTACCTGTGTGCCACTCAGCCACAAAGAGGTTGTCTCTGGTGTCCACACATAAACCATGTGGATACTGTAAATGACAGTTGTCAATGTAGCGGAGGAACTGTCCGTCCTGATCCAGGATGTGGATACGGTGGTTGTTAAGGTCTGCTGTCAGGATCCGACCCTGGCTGTCTGTTGTGATGCCGCATGGATAGAATGATCCCTTGGTAGTAGAGGGAGGACCAGTGTAGGTAAACCGGAGTTTCCCGGCCTGATTGACCACCACTACTGCACGGGCTCTATGGTCTGACACACAGATATCTAGGTTCCTGTTCTCACTGATGTATTTAGTGATACCAGATGAATAGAGAGGTTGTCCTTTGTCGTCGTACTGAATACTTTGTTTCTCTGTGGAGCCAGAGTAACACACAACTTTTGTTTGTTTTCTATCATCACTGACCATGACAACCAGGAGGTCACCAGAGGAGGTACTACAGACACCGCGATGTCTCCACCCCTGTAGTCTGATCACTGTCTGTATCTGCGTATTCTTCTCTATGTTCACAGTTCTATCTTTGTAATCAGTATAAACTAGATCCCCACTCCTTGTCACTGCTATGTCCTGTGGAGCGTTCCCTGACTTGGTTTGGACTGACTTCACTAGTTTTCCCTGCAGGTTGTAGAGACTCATCATCTTATTAATATAACTACACGTCCAGATTTCTTCATCACTGTGACAAGTAACACAGGATAGATAATTAGGATGGCCTCCATACTGTGTCTGTATGGTGGAGATGATCCGTGGCTCATCAAGCAGTGGTTTGAGAGGAGAGGATCCAGCTTCTGAGGTTTCCATGGTGTAGCCATGTTCCTCTGTTGTAATGGAGAATGCTGACAGGGAACCAAATTGTTGGTAAAGTTGTTCTGGGTTAATTTTCTGAGGGGTGAAGTTTGGTAGAGAAACTGTGAGTTTAGGAGGCAATCTTCTGAATTCAGCAATCCTGGATTTGTAGGCAGAGACACGGCTGACATCATTGGAGTCCACTAACTTCTTCAGATCTGCAATGCTCTGTGTGATTTCAGAAATGGTGTGTGTGATTTCATCTTCCTGTTTGTCTAAGACAGCCAGGTGTTTGGCGTCCATTTCATCAAGATCAGATTTCAGTTTCTGTATAATGGTGTCTATTTCTCTGTGCCAGACTTCTCCATGTTTGTCTATTGCTGTTGTCAATTTCTGGGAGTTTTTACTCAGATCAGCTTTCTGAACTGGGATATTGGAGGCAATCTCTTTGTATTTAGGATAAATGAATTTCTCCAATTCTTGCAAATCTTTTTGCAACTTTTCCGTTTTGCTTTCAAAGGTTTTCAGAATGTCAACTTGTATATGTCCTAAATGTTTTTTAGAAGAAATGCATTGTACACAAATAGGAATGTCACACTGTTCACAGTGGAGTTCACATTGTTTGGTGGGGTGTTTCCTACACTTGGGATAGTTCAGGGTGGTTAAATATTGTTTAAGTGGCACCACTTTATGGACTTTAGAGGAATCAGAGAAATGTTCCTCTACACAGTCTTTACACAGATGTATATGACAAACTTCACAGTACATGGGGGCCACAGAGTCCCGACACAGGGTGCAGCGGACAACATCCTGTGCACTGTTCCAGGGGTCCATGGTCAGGGATCCTTTTCTTTACTATCTAGGGGGATAGGCATTTATCTGAAAAGAATTTGGAACATGAAATACATGTATAATCAAAATTACATGAATAAAATTAAATGTAATATACATCAAATCAATATTTTATGCAGTACATTTCATATATTAATTTATACCATTACATGCTATTGCTCTGTTTTTGTGGGTGGAACTTATCTATCAACAACAGTTTTAACTAACTTACCGGTAAATAATTTTTAAAATTTGATAAAACTGTCAAATTAATTATAAATAGGTCACATACTCAATTCTAATCCATCTACAGAACATCACAATCCAACATGGCGGGTTCTGGGCGTTTAATCTTTGTCCCTGGTCTCCCAGCTACCCGTGGGATTTAAAGGTTGCAACATTCTCTGTCCACAATCTACATGTAGATGACAAATTGTTGTTCTTGGTCAGTACAATGTGGTTAATTCTAAGATATTGTTCAAAATCGAAGAAAATAAAAACCAAAATAAAATAATTACTAAGTACATGTACATGTATATGAGTATGGCCTTATTCATTAATACAATATATATTTTTACTAGCCACAAGCCTCCCCCTGGACAATAATTACCGGTCATAGAAAGAGAGTTAGATATATTTATATCACTCCAGTTGATCTAAAAAAAAAGACATACCTGCATGTTCAAAGGATTCCAGAGATTACTTTTACATACAACTTCAGAACCACAATGTTATGGTATTGAAAAACTTCAAAATCCAACATGGCGGGTCGCAGGTGTTTATTGTTCCTGGTCCACCTACCTGTATAGGATCACGTGATTTAGACGTAAATGTCAGGTAGAAACCTGTAATATGACAAGGACAGATAAATCAGATATCTGAGTACTCTAGAATCTAGGTCACACATTGTTTAAAGGTTTAAATGTAAACAGAATTCTACAGAAAAACAGTATAAAACATTCGGTTTAGGTTTTGAATTTTTTTTATATGAACATAACCCCTCTTTTAAAAAAAATTCTTTAACTTTGTGTGTTGGTGGGGGGGGGGGTGTATATAGGAATATAGGCATCAGACTGATCCATCTGTTTTTAGAAACACCATTTTGTATTTAATTGCTTAAAGTTGCTCTAGGTTACTTTTTATATCATAATGTGTTAAGATTTTAAAAATGTTTTCCATGGTCAAATTTTTAAAGGTCAAGGGCATGCATTATAAATTTCTGTTGAAGAAGACCCATCAATGCTCCTATCTAAGGTCTTAAGATTCAAATACCTGCTACTGTATTAATGGCTTTGAGTTCTGTAAATGATTAAAAGAATCTTTTGAAGAACTTGAACATTAAAAAATCAATTTATAACCATTTAGTAATTTCCTCTGTACAAAAAGCTGGTGTGGTGTAATGGTGCACACATTCTATTGAGAATGAAGAGTGGGTTCAAATCCCATCATCAGCATAAACATTCATTATTGATACATGTACAGGCACGTAGCAGCCCCCCCCCCCCCCCCCCCCCCCCCCTTTCAGTTTTTCTCAGAGCAGACATTTTTCTTAAATTTACATATTAATTGAATTATAATGGAGTTCCCCCCCCCCTCCCCTTTTGGGGAAATATGTAAAGAATTGAATTGAAGATAAGGAAATTAAGAGTGAAATTGAAGTTGAAGGTAAACCGGTCCCCCCCCCCCCCCCCACTAGGATTTTCATGATTTTGGAAATCATTTTTTTTTTAACTTTGCTTGTCAACCCCTACTCATTACAGTTATTTTACCAGCTTTTAGCCAGATCACCTAAATGTAGTTTTAAGAGCATTGTTGTATGTTTATAGATACCATACCAGATGAGTTCAATATACCTGGTAGAACATTTTTAACAAGAGCTTGGACTTTGGGTAGTTGTGACAAACAGCATGTGACATAACATTCATGGATATTATTTATATAGCATCATCAACAGCATCATCATCCTACAGTTCATCTATACTTTACATGTTCATCTTTAGAAACAGACTACTATCCCTGCCTTTTATGCACCTATCAAGTAATCATTATTTAATTATGCCCCCCTTTCGAAGAAGGGAGGGCATATTGCTTTGCTGCTGTCTGTCGGTCGGTCGGTCCACCAACAGTTTCTGTTCATTTTCTTCGCAGAGGGATGAACATATTGAAAGGAAATTTGGTATACAGGTTTATCATGATAATATCTAGTCAAGTTCGATATTGGGTACGATCAAGCAATTTTTCGACAGAGTTATGGCCCTTGGACGTAGAAAAATTCTAGTTTTTTGCAGTTTCCGCTCATTTTCTTCGCAGAGGATGAATGTATTGAAATGAAATTTGGTATACAGGTTTATCATGATAATATCTATGTCAATTTTGATTTTGGGTATGAGAGAGCAAATTTCGACAGAGTTATGGCCCTTGGACTTAGAAAAATTTCAGTTATTGGAAGTTTACATTCATTTTCTTTGTGGATGTTTCCAAGGGAGGGGTGGCATAAGTGTTTCACAAACATCTCTTGTTCTATTTTACTTTGCTTTCCATACAAGTAAAATACTTAAATGTGATTGGTTGAGAAAATGTTTTAAACAAGGATTGATAGTCGATACATGTGGTTTTTTTTTTAAATTGTTACTCTGTCATGTAATTTAATATATCCAAATTATAACGAATTTTACGCACAAGTAATTTGTCATGATTTGGCAATGAATAAAACATGTTTAATTTAATATATTTATTCATTCTATCAGTGTGTTTATTTATACATATTAATTAAAAACAAGTCACATATACCAGTTAAACCTAACAGCATGTACACACTATATGTATTTACATATTGATCAAAATATACAAAGTATGTAATTATCCTCACCTACTGGAAATAACAATGTTTTACCAGAGAAAACGGTACACTGTCTCATTACATATTCCAATCAAACAATATACCAAGATAGCTATGATAATATCTAAACTCATGAAAACCTTGATCTGTGTGGTGAAAAACCACTTCATATTCAGATACTTATTATTTATTACATGT
The DNA here is from genome assembly GCF_963853765.1 of Magallana gigas. Taxonomy (NCBI): domain Eukaryota; kingdom Metazoa; phylum Mollusca; class Bivalvia; order Ostreida; family Ostreidae; genus Magallana; species Magallana gigas. The sequence continues at coordinate 37,054,533 of NC_088861.1, read as the reverse complement.
ACATGGTAATTAATTATATACAATTAATTGTAATTGTAACTATGCTCCTCATGCAGTGAATATATTCTTTTTATGTAAAACATCATATCAACTGTCTGTTTGTTTACATGCAACAAATATATAATTATAGTCAGAAATCACAGTTTGATTACATGTTAATTGGTTTAATATACTTGTACTTGCAATATATAATATCAACACAGTTTGTTTACATATAATACACACACACAGTTTGTTTACATATAATACACACACACAGTATGTTTACATATAATACACACACAGTATGTTTACATATAATACACACACAGTTTGTTTACATATAATACACACACACAGTTTGTTTACATATAATACATGCACAGTTTGTTTACATATAATACATGCACAGTTTGTTTACATATAATACACACACAGTATGTTTACATATAATACACACACAGTTTGTTTACATCAGATATTGTATTTTCTGCACTTTACCTGTGTCGTACTCAGCCACAAAGAGGTTGTCTCTGGTGTCCACACATAAACCCGATGGATACTGTAAATGACAGTTGTCAATGTAGCGGAGGAACTCTTGTTCCCTATTCTAGTGGCTTCTGATATTTTATAGCCTTATGATATGATCAGTTGGTTTACTTGTTTTTATAATTTTCCCGCTCTAACTGACCAAGTATTCTTAGGAGAAAGACCTGTTTTCTTCAAGAGATAATTTAACCTATTTATTTATTTGATCCACATTTTGGAAGTGGTCATTTATTTTTTTTTTTTTTTTTTATATATATATATATTTTATTCAATAAATTACATTACAAGCGAGGCAACATCTCTGCAGAGACCCTCAGGTATATCGTCACCTGGGGTGCCAGGGGCCCCCTGGATCCGATAAGTTATAATTAATATCAATATTATATATGTATATATTCAGTTTGAGTTATGTCATTAATACAAGCATATAAAGAAAAATATTAATGATACACAGAAATAGTAGTTTTTCTAAATCATCTCGCAGGATGACACATTTAAGTATTTATAATAGTAACAATAGAACAGAAAGTAAAATATATAATGTATGTTTGACATTTTAAGTATATTTGAAATACATATTATAGAAAATATAAAAATATACGTATATAACGAAAAGACTATCTCATTTAAACAAATATAATATAATGGATGATTTTCGTCCTTGAATTAAAAAAAAAAGACGTTCATATAATGAAATATATGTACATATGATTGCTGCCACAGGGGATATCATCACACATCTTACAGTAGAGAGACAGAAACCCTCCAGTAGCGTGGAATATGAAATTAATTTATAATTGGAAAGTAAATACATGCATAAGGAAAAAAAGAAAAAGAAGATACATGAAGACTAGACATCCAGAAGATGTATACATGTACTCATATTAAACATAAGCCCATATCAGTTTTGTGATACATTGTTAATCATAGTTCAAAAATAACATTACAGCCTCTCAAATAAAAGCCTAAGCATATCTATGTTAAAATTACTATATTTTGATTTTTTCAGGGCTAAGTAAAATATTTTTGTGGACGTTTTCACGTGCGAAATTATGTCTTTTGGTTTTTCAATATCATCATTTATTCTACACCACATCTTGTATTTATAAATTCTAAGTGCTACAAACGATATAACATTATTATAAACGATAACTTTGTTATTGATTTCTTTATATAGTCCAACAATTACATGTTTCCATGAAACCACAAAATGTAAGATAATGCTAACAATATTCCATATTTTTTTGACATTTGTACAATCATATAGTAAATGTTTAATTGTTTCATTAGAGTGCTTACAATACAAGCATGCACTAGAATCGTTTTTCCATTTACTGAGATATTCTCTACTTACAAGTATGTTTTTTAATAGTTTATAGTTAAAATCTGCGATTTGTTTGTCAAACATGTTAACGACTTTGTTTATATAAATGTTTTTTATCCATTCTGATCCTTCAATATTAAGGTCCTTAATTTGAAAACAAGAAAAAAAGAATTTGAAAACAAGCTGTTTCTTACTTATGAAAATGAATGGTTAGGAAAGATAAATCAACTACCAAAATTGCGATTGTATAAAAGCATTAAAACAAATTTTAAAACTGAAAATTACCTTGAAATGAACATCTCAAAATCTCAAAGATCTATTTTGGCACAATTCAGATGTGGGATACTCCCAATTAGAATTGAAACGGGTCGATATAAGGGGGAACCTCTCGATGAAAGAATATGTAATTTTTGTGTATTAAATGAAATAGAAGACGAGAGTCATTTTCTGCTGAATTGTACAATCTATTCTGATTTTAGAAGGGAATTATTCAATATTATAGGATATAATCCAACACTGGTAATGTCAAATTTAGACTGTATTTTTTTCTACTGTCAAATTTTCCTAGACTAACCTCTAAATATTTAATTGAATCTTACCTTTACAGACAATCATTATTGTATAAAAAACGCAATGCGTAATATGTGTATATTTATGTTATAATTGTATTTGCAGTGACATATAGGCCCAATGGGCCGGGTGTTTCATTATGTATTTTGTATAACATTTTGTAATTGTTATAACACATGTCACTATAATAAATTATTTACTTACTTACTTACTTACTCCTTAAGTATTTTCTTGATATAGTATGGCTTTTCAAATTTGTGATCTCTAAAAATCTTATAGTAAAATTTACATTTTTTATCATCTATCGATTCATATATGTTACCATGAAATAGAAACTGCGGTCTGTGAATAACAGTCGTATGTCTAGCCAGACCTAGGTCAAACTGTTTTTTAAATTTATGAAATACGTTTTTCATTATAAAATATTCACAGATTAAATTGTTCTTCTGGGCTAATATATTCGAAAAGAATTCCAGTGGTTTTAGCCCATTTTCGTCGACAATATCTTTGACATATTTAAAACCTTTATTAAACCAGTTTTGAAAATAAAGTGTTTTGTTTTTAAACATGAACATTTTATTGCCCCAAGTATGCTGTTGTAAAAATTCAGGGGTTGACATAGCATTTGCCTCTTTAGTGGTTTTTGAATAACTAAATGCTTCAAATATCTCTCTGTAAAATATTGGTAGCTTTTTTAGGAGAAAGTGGTTTTGCAGATCTATTTTATTTGTGTGTAATATATAAAGTATGTCATCATCTTTCAGTTTGAAATTTTCTAGAAAATAGAGCAAGTTATTTTCACCGTTTAATATATAAGATATCCAAGATGATTTAATAGCTTTGATTTTTGATTCTATATCTACTATTCCTATTCCGCCATATTTTACATCTCCGATAAGTGTTTTTCGTTTTATTCGATCCTTTTTATTCCAGATAAAATTGAAAATCAATCTATTTATAGATTTAATAATATCAGAACTTGGGGATGGTAATATTGATATATTGTAGATCAATCTGGAGATAGCTAGACTATTAATAATACATGTTTTTCCGAATATAGTTAATTTTCTTTTTTTCCACGATTCAAAAAGTCTCTCTAGTTCTTTCAGTTTATCTCCCCAATTTTTTTCAATGCACTTTTCTTTGTTGTGTCCAATATATGTACCTAGAACTTTTGTACAGTCAAAGTTGATCTTAAGTTGATCGGCAATTAGAAAAGGAACTAAAAGATCTTATCGATAAGAAAGCAAAAGGTGCTCAAATACGTTCACGCGCAAAGTGGATCGATGAAGGAGAGATTAACTCTTCTTATTTTCTAAAGCTAGAGGCAACACATCAGAATAGCAACAATATCAAATCCATAAAAAAGGACAAGAATTCATAACTAATAGTAATGACATTTTAGGGGAACTATGTAATTTCTATACAGAACTCTATCAATCTATAGGCATTCATGAAAATAATATCAAGACCTATCTCGATAAAGTACACTTTGTAAATATTCTTAATGATGAAGAAAAACAATCTTTGGAACAATTCCCTACAATAAATGAATGTGATATAGCAGTTACAATGTTAAAGTTGAATAAATCCCCTGGACTTGATGGTTTACCGGGGGAATTTTATCAAACCTTTTGGCCAGAACTTAGAACTCGCTTTTATAATTGTCTACTCCAAACTTTTAATGATAAAAATATGACTTCTTCACAAAAGCTCTCCTTAATCACGCTTATATTTAAAAAGGGGGACAAATCAAATCTTGCAAAGTATCGACCTATTAGTCTCACAAACACGGATTATAAAATAATTGCTATTGTTTTAGCAAATAGGCTTCAAAAAGTAATAGACCGTCTTATAAGTAAACATCAATCTGCTTATATCTTCTTACTCTTCTGTGGCATACCGGAAGAAGAAGCAGAGGATTGTGAGGAAACGGTGAGAAGGTTCATGTGCGACAAGATGCGTGTCCGGAAAGATATTAATTTCGAAAGAGTGCACAGAATTGGACGAAAACCTTCTAGCCCAAATGCGCGACCACGCAATATCGTCGCCAAATTCTCGCACTTTAAGGACAGAGAGTTGGTGAGAAAGCAGGCTCCAAAAACTCTGAAGGGGACCAACTTCTATGTTCAGGAACAGTTTCCTGTCGAAATCGATCAGCGCAGAAGAGCCCTGTTTCCAGTGATGCAGGAAGCGCGCAGACGGAACCAGAGAGTACGGTTGATGCGGGACAGACTTTTTATCGACGGAATCGAGTATACACCGAGCGAAGGACGCGACCAACCCGCGCATCAACCCACTGTGTCGCCTAGCCACCGCCAGGATCGCAAACGCCCGAGGGTAGGATCCAGTTAGGACAGACAAGAGGGCCAGGGACCAACGTGTACAGAGAGTGAGTTTAAGTTAAAGTTGCTTAGTTGGAACATTAATGGGGGACTCGAGAAAAAACTTAACGACCCTGCTTTTTTAAACTTTATATGTACATACGATGTTATATTTTTGTCTGAATGTTGGATAGAGAATGAATTTGATTTCAATGTACCGGGGTTTACATTAGATTCATACCAAGATCACTTTCTAGATCTAAACAAGGAGGTGGGATGGCCTTATGTATAAGGGATGAGTTTCGGAAACATATTACAATAACTGATGTTATTTTCGACACAATTTGCTGGCTAAAGATTAACGGTGATGTAATAGAGTCTAATGAATGTTTATACATATGTTGTATCTATATTCCGCCGGATAAATCCTCATTTTTCAAACAATATAACTGTGATATTTTTTATGAATTAGAGAATCAAATTGCTAAATACTCCGAGAAAGGTAAAGTAATTATTGTCGGAGACTTGAATAGCAGGTGCTCGGTGTTAAATGATTATATTGAATGTGATAATGTACATGAACAAATCTCTGATTTTATATCACCTATCTGTAATTACAAGGAGGACGATAGATTAAGTGACCGTGTGTGTCCAGACAAAGCAGTGAATGCCTATGGGCTTAAGTTGATTCAGATGTGTATTGAAAGTGGGTTACGAATTCTAAATGGCAGACATGTAGATAATATGGCTAACGATTTTACATATTGTGGTGCCAATGGATGTAGTGTTATTGATTATGTATTGAGCACACCTGACATATTTAGTTACTTTTATAAGTTCATAGTTTGTAATTTTAACACTTATTCTGATCACGCACCATTGCACATCGAACTAAGAACGGGTATAAACATAGCATTGAATCAGTCAGAAGGGAATTCATTCAGTAGTCATGATCACGTAAGATATCGCTGGAAGGAAGATTTAGTAAATGATAGTAAATTGTCACTGCAGCAAAATGTGTATAGATTAGAGGAATGTTTAGTACAGAATGATTTATCCAGTAATACAGGGTTAGAAAACGGTGTCAAAACTTTTGTAAATGAATTGTCTTTTCCTATGTCTGACTTTCATAAGGTGCCCAGTCCTCGTCATGTCAATAAGAGTAGTAGACAAATAGATAATGTTGAACCTAGACATGACCGACCATGGTTTACTGCTGAATGTAAGCGATTATATGATATTTATCGTAAAGCGCTAGCTGACTTTAACAAAAGTAAATCTTTAGAAAATCATGAATTATTAAAATCAAGTAAAAGGCAATATAAAATATTGGAACGAAGAATCAAGAGAAAATATCTTAATGAAGAGGGCAATTTATTAGAAACAATAAGGAAATCTAATCCTAAAGTATTTTTTTCGAAATTTAGTAGGAGAAAAGTTAACAAAGTAAATGTTTCACTTGTAGATTTACACAATCATTTCAAATCCCTTTCTTGTATTGATCATACAGCCGTGGGAAATGACATGGTCGTAGGTGAAAAAGAAGTAATTTTTGAAGAATTAGAAAGTGACATATCTTTAAATGAAATTGAAGATGCTATAAAGACTTTAAAACCAGGTAAAAGTCATGGACTGGATGGTATAATTAATGAATATTTCATTGAATTCAAGGATATTTTGGTACCTTTTGTACACACAATTTTTAATGCTATGTTTACAACAGGTCATTTTCCACATATACTGTGTGAGTCTCTCATTGTACCAATATATAAAAAGGGTGGGACAACTGATCCTGCCAATTATAGAGGAATTAGTTTAATTAGTTGTATGACAAAACTTTTTACTTCAATTTTGAACACAGGGGCATCGTATCCGCTCTACACTCTATGACATATATATATATATAATAATATATATATGTCATAGAGTGTAGAGCGGATACGATGCCCCTGTGATTTTGAATAAGAGATTTATGTCATGGGCCGAGAGAAATGATGTTATTACAGACGCACAGTTCGGGTTTAGACCATTTCATAGTACTGTTGATGCCATTTTTGCATTACAAACAATTGTGAACAAATATCTCTCGAAAAAATGTAGATTGTATTGCGGCTTCGTAGATTTCAAGCGTGCCTTTGACACAGTGGATAGGGTTAAAATGTGGAATAAAATTTCAATGTATGGAATCAGAGGTAAACCTCTGAAGATTTTACGTTCACTTTATAATAATATTAAGTCTTGTGTTTTATTAGATGGTAAGTTATCAGATTTTTTTGTGAATAATCTTGGTGTTTTACAAGGGGAAATAATTTCCCCTCTCCTTTTTTCCCTTTATGTCAATGATTGCGAAATGGAATTTTTAAGCAATGGAAATACTCCAATTGAATTACAAGAGCTATCCTTATTTTTACTGATGTACGCAGACGACATGGTTATTTTTGCTCAGTCTGCTGCTGACTTACAGTCAATGTTGAATACTTTAGAAAATTATACAGAGAAATGGTCGTTAACGGTTAATGTAAACAAAACAAAAATAATGGTTTTTAGAAATGGGGGAATTTTGCGAACAGAAGATGTGTGGTTTTATAAGTGTGAACAAATTGAAGTAGTGAACAGTTTTTGTTATCTAGGACTTTTGTTGAATTACAATGGCAAATTTCATGTTACGCAGAAACAATTGTCATTACAATGTATGAAGGCGCTTTTTGCACTGAAAAGGAAATGTTGTAATATGAGTCTTAATTTTACTACGCTTTTGTCCCTTTTTGACACTTATGTAGGAAGCATTGCTTACTACGGTTGTGAAGTCTGGGGCTTTCATTCTGCCCCAGATATAGAAAAAATTCATCTTAATTATTGTAAAAACATACTTAATGTTAAAAGGGGCACATCTAATGCAGTTATTTATTGTGAATTGGGCAGAATGCCTCTGCAATGTATCAGAAAAATACGTATTTTAAGATATTGGATGAAACTTTTATCATCAAGAAATTGCATTTTGAATTCATGTTATGTTAATATGTATAATGAAACTTTAGGTAAAAACAAATGTAAAAACTGGGCTGCAGAGATCAAGAATATGTTAACAAGTATTGGGCTAATGAACTTATGGGAAAACCAATTTTTTGAAAAGCCAGAAATTATTTTAACGATCGCCAAGCAACGTATTTTTGATAATTTTAAACAGTCTTTACTAGCTGACATAAATGCCTCTTCCAAATGTACAATCTATAGATATTTAGTTGATCATTGTACCTTGCAGTCATATCTAACAAAAAGAATTCCTTTACAATATAAGAAACTTATATGTAAATTAAGATTATCATCCCATTGTCTTACCATCGAAACTGGCAGATATAACAATGTTCCATTACAAAGACGTTTATGTCCCCTATGTACTTTAGATATAGAAGATGAATATCATTTTATATTGAAATGTCCCTATTACTGTAACTTAAGAGAAAAATTCCTTAAGAAGTTTTATTATATTAAACCCTCTGTCTTTAAATTAATTCTATTATTGTCAACACAAAATGTAAAGGATTTGTGCAATTTAGGTAAATATATTAAGAATGCTTTTGTAATCAGAAAACTTCATGTATAAACTTGCCTTTTTCAAGTGACCAGTATATGTATTATAACATGTGTATAAATTGTATATGTCTATGAGCTGTACAGCTGTTGACTAATAAACAATACAATATCAAAGGGAGATACATCGGGATAAACGCTCGAACCATACATGATATATTTGAATTTTGCGAAAATGAAAATTATAACGAAATTCTTCTTTTCCTTGATTTTAAAAAAGCATTTGATTCTGTTGAATGGAATTTTATTTTTGAAACTCTCAAAAGATTTAACTTTGGTGATAACTTCCTCAGCTGGATATTCATACTCTATAATGTACCAAAATTTAGATTAAAAAATAACGGATGGATTACAAAAACATGCTCTATGAATAGAGGCATTAGGCAGGGATGTCCTGTCTCCGCTATAATATTTCTTTTTGTGACGGAAATACTATCTTTAACCATTATGGAAAACAAAGAAATTGCTGGTTTCAAAACCCAATATATGACAAAAGAAATAAAATTGATTCAACATGCAGACGACGCTACATTACCGCTTAGAGACAAACAATCACTAAAGGCTGCGTTAAAATGTATAAATAGTTTTGGTTCGATATCTGACATGTCGTTAAATATAGATAAAACAGAATGTATGCTTCTTGGTGATTTGAAAGGAACAGAAAACACAATACATGAAATTAAAATTAAGTGGTCATTTACAGTAAGTGTTCTATTTTTGGTATTCTTGAATTTTGATAAATGATTTGATCAAGTAATAATGATATTTTCTGTTAATTGTTACATTTGGCTAATTCTACTTTTTGAGGTTACAATTAGAGAGGTTTAGCAGACCAATGGGTACGCGTACTTGTACGTGTAGGTTACAAGTTCCAGTTGACATTACTTTGATTGTTTAGCAGTCAATTGTAACGTGTACCTGTACGTGTAAATGTTTTAATGTAATTCTGGATATCCTCTTCTACTAAGCTTAGAATTTTAGTCACAATCGAAAATTGAGAATTCTGCATGTGTTAATTTTATTATACATCATTGTTTATATATTATGTATATTTTTATTTATCACAGATGAATAAAATAACAGAGCCATATATTGCATGTTTTGGAGGAATTAAATTTCCAATAACATGTTAAATTTTAATGAAAATTTATGTTTGTTGATATCAGTATTCGCATTAGATATTCAGCCTTAAGATAAATATTAAGCATATTTGTTAAAATACATAGCCAACAAGGAAACAGAAGCCACAAGTTCTAACTAACAGGTACTTTGCAATTTACACGTATGTTTATTCGGGTACATAGTGTAAATATTCGTCATTACACAAACTGATATCATAATGCACATGTCTTGTTCATGTGTACACGTACGCGTAGACGTTGTTTTGCTATTTTTAACCTCTCTATTATATCTGAAAGAATGTATTTTATAAAGTATCCCTGGCCAGTAATTCATAGTTTTGATATCTAAGCTATATTTTATTTCTATTATATGTGAAAGGTTATTTATTGTTACATATTTAATACTTGTAGTTAGAGAGTACCATTATAATATCAATATGCTGCCAATATCAGCGCGCAGCTATACTGCACATGCATGTGACACCTTGTTCCATAAACAGCTAGGTGATCGTTACAAAGTTATATTTTTATGTTTGTTATATGTATCTTGAAATAATGTAATCTTCAAAGGAGTTACATTGAAAGTTTATGTTTTTCATTTAATTAATTATTGATATTGATAATGATATAGATCATATTTCTATATTTTGGTAAAGTGTGTTCAAGGGCAGTAACTCTAATTGACCCTGAAAGTATGATACATTATAATCAGAGTTATCCTTCTTTACAAATAGTTTGATAGTGATTATGCTGAAACTTATTGTAAACATTGATCATTTTTATGCTGCATGATACAATGTATCTATTAATTATTTTACAGGGTTTAATCCATAAATTCCTTAATCAAGTAACCGAATAAATAAAGAACCCTGCCCGAAGTGGACTTGTTTATTTTTGGGACAACCCAATACCACATTGACATAAGAAATAAATCATTTTAGCTAAGTCCAACCAAAAGTCCAAGCTATATATAGGTCTTCTTAAAATGGTTCTAAGAATCATGCAGATGTGGATAAATACATATAGGTATGCGCACACACACACACACACACACACACACACATCTATCAGAATATATACTTTTTGCCCGAGTCAAGTGTAATATATGTCTAATTTATCAAACATTGATACTATTTAAAACTTACAATTAACGAACTTCCAGATCCAACAAATGTCAACCTACTTTTACTATTTGGGTCTCCCAATATTAGCGATAATGATAATAAATATATTTTTTTATATGGTTCAAAAATTTATCATCGACAGTAAACGATTTCTGGGTACCTAGTGTAACCTCGACACTTTTTCTACTTAATGATATTTTCTAAAAATATAAAAAGCATCTAGGATATATTTATATAGAGATGTTTTACATATATGTATGTCCTTTAGAGTACGCATTACTTTGAAATTTTTGTTCTAAACATTATTGTATTGTTTTCTTTATAGTATTACATGTATAGATATATATTTTAACATTTGCAAATACATTTCCTTATATGAACCTATAGAATAGCGAAAAGGTTCGATTTGTACAAACTTTTTCGTGACGTCACAATGTTTATAGCAGGCGTTTTATTAATCGCTTGTCGCAAAATAGCAATGTTAAAAAGTTCACCGGAATATGAAGTTAGTTGGTCATGTGATCAAATCTACTGAGAAGCCCTTCGGGCTTCACGGGATTTGATCAAATGACCAACTAACTTCATAACCCGATGAATTTTTTAAATTGCTGTTTATTTCTTAGATACGCTCGTGGGTCGATTAGTTCAATGTAGTTAATAATGCACTTGTAATTCGCACTCTCAAACTCATTATGCTCATGTCGAAATGTCTACTCTTGATTAATATATATTGGATGTTTTCTTTCTTTCTCTTATGTAAGTTTTCTGATTCTGTTTTCCATCATACGTACATGTAATTTGCTCCTCATATTTTTTTCTTATCTAAGAGAGGGATTTGTATTTAAGCCTTTTTGCTTGTTTCCCAATCTTATTGTACACTATGTCAACTATATGTACCTGTATCTGTTAAAATATCAATAAATATTGTTTAAACTAAAAATTACATGTAACTCATAATTACACAGGATAAATATTGTTTAACTCTTTAGATATCTAAGTTAGCACTGCGATAAGGGGAATAACTCTTGTTTGTAAACTATCTTTGGCGAAGTCATGAAATGGTTATGATGTATTATGTGTGATCTAGCTATTTTATTTTTATGATGATGTGATATATATTGATAAATTACCTATTGTGGTACATGCATTAATGTTAAATATTTGAGAGCTTATAAAGTAATAGATAAATTATTTAGAACCCTACGTTAGAGTTGTCATTTATACTTAACAACAGTGTTATTATATATAATGTTGTTCATGTTTTTATTAAATGTTCGACACTTTCAGGGGCAATAACCGCTAGAAAGGGACCTTGGACTCTTTCGGAATGAATAGATTGAAGAAGCCTCTAAATGTACTGAATACATTAGTAAAAGTTTAAAGTCTCTACCTCAAACACAGGGGCTCGTCACGAAGTTTTTTCAACCTTTTATATATACCACCTTTATACTATAAAATACACAAGGGAGGAATCAAAACTCGAAAAAATCGCTACCTCCCGATTTCGGTCGCCTCGTATTAATTCTTCTCGGACGTTAAACCCTGCACTCTAGGTATTATCACCGTGCAAAATTCACTGTTTAATTATAACTTTATTTTGGACTTTACTTTTAAAATTCAACATCTGTTTCGTAATATTTTCTCACAATTTATTTCTTACAAAGTTACAAGTTGATTTAGTGATTGACACTTTTCGGGCTCTTTATGTGATTTCAAAGAGACAGAGTGCCATGTCTCAAGAACTGCTAATCTCTTAAAACAACATTATGCAATTATCAGTTTTCCATGTCTTGGACCACAAAGACTCATTGAGTTTATTTAATTATCTCATATCTGTGAACCTTTCACTCAGCTTACTTATGTCATCACCTGTCAATTCATACTCATTGTTTAGATTCTTATATATAGTTATGTACAATTGTCAATCGGCAGTCTGGAATACGGCGGCCAGCCTCGGCCACGTCCGACTCACCCAGAGTCTTGAGTCCGGAGGCCACTACTGGCCATATCCGACTTGTTTGTAACATGTCTGTATGTTAAATTGTTATAATGTTGCCATCGTTGAGTCTCGACCAATAAAAACGGAATCCTGCATCAATTGCCTGTTTATTTCTCTGGAACTGTATACTGGTGGACCGTCGGGAATACGGCAAACCTACCCTTCGTTATTACCTTACGGCCTACAGCGCGCCACAACCTTATACCCTTTACGCCAACATTCCCTCACCCCGTCCGTACTGCACACGGCGGATATACAGCTCCAGACGAATTCCCTAGCACCGTACAAACAACGCGGTCACAATTGGTGGATGAACCCTAAGGGTAACAACAACGCCCGGGGCTGCTGCAAATATTTTGCAGTAGTCAGATCCTGGACCTCCTCAGCCAGCGAGTTCCCCCATTGAACATCGACTCAACGTAACAACGATGGACAACAAAAGGTTCCAGCCACCATGAACTATTCAGACAGTTTTCTCTGTTCATCACCAGGAAACAACGGTCAACTGTAGAAACTTCAGCTGTCCTCAGACGTCCGTCACCGGTGTATGAAAATCAAAGAACAGAGGAAGAAATGTGAAATTTCCATTCAAAACACGAGGACGTGTTTTCCCCGGAGCGGTGGGAAACTATCACCGTGCAAAATTCACTGTTTAATTATAACTTTATTTTGGACTTTACTTTTAAAATTCAACATCTGTTTCGTAATATTTTCTCACAATTTATTTCTTACAAAGTTACAAGTTGATTTAGTGATTGACACTTTTCGGACTCTTTATGTGATTTCAAAGAGACAGAGTGCCATGTCTCAAGAACTGCTAATCTCTTAAAACAACATTATGCAATTATCAGTTTTCCATGTCTTGGACCACAAAGACTCATTGAGTTTATTTAATTATCTCATATCTGTGAACCTTTCACTCAGCTTACTTATGTCATCACCTGTCAATTCATACTCATTGTTTAGATTCTTATATATAGTTATGTACAATTGTCAATCGGCAGTCTGGAATACGGCGGCCAGCCTCGGCCACGTCCGACTCACCCAGAGTCTTGAGTCCGGAGGCCACTACTGGCCATATCCGACTTGTTTGTAACATGTCTGTATGTTAAATTGTTATAATGTTGCCATCGTTGAGTCTCGACCAATAAAAACGGAATCCTGCATCAATTGCCTGTTTATTTCTCTGGAACTGTATACTGGTGGACCGTCGGGAATACGGCAAACCTACCCTTCGTTATTACCTTACGGCCTACAGCGCGCCACAACCTTATACCCTTTACGCCAACATTCCCTCACCCCGTCCGTACTGCACACGGCGGATATACAGCTCCAGACGAATTCCCTAGCACCGTACAAACAACGCGGTCACAATATTGTAAAATTCAATGACAGAAAAAGTTGAATCTTTTACCCTTTAAAAAGACAAATAGTTGTAGTAAAAATGCATATAAAAATGTATATAAAATAATGTCCTACCTGTAATTGATAAATGGAGTCGATATACAATGACGATATTTATTCCACAAGGGTCCAGCATAAAGTGACGCGCTGGGATCTTGGGACAAAAATCGACTTAGACCAGGTGAGGTACATTACAGGTTAATTACTTATTGTATCAATAAAAATAAGAAAGGATTCCCTTGCGAGGGCCTCTTGACAAAAAGATAGGTATAGCGTGGGTTCAGACAAAGGGGCTTAATCCGATGACCTGACACTAATTGAGTAGATCAAACATCAAAAGAAATTTCTAATTGAGAAGTGATTTGTTACGTAAAATTTGTTTGACCTTAACTAGATAGATATTTCACTCATCGCCGTGATAAGTGTGAATATTTACGAAACTGATTATCAAGTGAAAGAAAGTACTTCCTTGCGGCGAAATGGGTTTTATAGTGACAAAAGATATTAGTTACTTTTTGTGCATTTTGTTCCTGAAATAGTTTGAAACACAATTACAATATAAAGATACAATATGTAGAAGATAGGAAAATTTTTTATAATAAAATATTTCTGATAAGGGGTCAAATGTACCTTATGATAATATCTTGAAATCACATTTATATGGGTGCCGGTCACTTCGCCCCAAAGCCAAAGCGCCCCAAATTTTTTTTGGAACGCCCCAAGTACAATTCACGAGCGCCCCAAGTGTATTTCACGAGCGCCCCAAATGTTATTTTTTTATGATTAATTTTTTTCACGTGTTTGTCACGAGCGCCCCAAATTTTTTTTTTTATGGATCCTTTTTTATGATTAATTTTTTTCCCGTGTATGTCACGAGCGCCCCAAATGTTGTTTTTTTATGATTAATTTTTTTCACGTGTTTGTCACGAGCTCCCCAAATTTTTTTTTATGGATCCTTTTTTATGATTAATTTTTTTCACGTGTATGTCACGAGCGCCCCAAATGGTTTTTTTTTTCATGATGAAATCTATGTTATGAGCAACACAAATTTCCAAATGCTCCGAGTTTCGATGTAGTTTTCGAGTCATAATCTATTAATGTTTAGTTTTTTTTAATTTATTTATTTATTTGGAGCGCTCCAAAATAAGTTTTGCTATACAAAAATAAAAAATGCTGATGTAAAGCGATGACTAATATTTCCGTAAAATGTTTTTTATACAAAGATCAAAGCATGAGCACCGAAATTGATATTCACCAATCAATATCAATCAAACAATATGGCAATTATCTACCCAATTGACTGTCTCCTAATTACCTTCCAACGCCCCCCCCCCCCCCCCGTTACGTCACATATCGTCCATCCAGGGTTTTCGGTGTTATTCCTTCGTTGACATTCGCACGATGGAGAAGTGTCTTCTTTGCAAGAAAAAAGGTAAGTGAATATTTTCATATATTTTCTATCTTTGCTTAACAAAACATTAATTTAAAATATTTAATTTGTAATTATTATTTTTTTATTTATTTTAATTTTATTTAGCACGGTCATACTAATATGTAATTTTAGAAAACTCGTGCAAACAATTTAATTAGAGAATCTAAAATAAATTTTGTTCGTATCTTTAATATATACTAGATTTTTACCCGTGCGTGCACGGGTTGACATTGCATATGATATCGGGCATTTACAAAATATATACATCGAAACACCGTATATTGTTGACATTTGCATAACGACACTTCAAGCCTACAATAATGCTATTAATTTCACTACACTCTGTTCAGTTGGAATAATCTAACTGTGTCTCTGGAAATGCCATTATCACAGTCAAAATTCCCCCATCGTCGGAACCCACGGGTTCATCGTCGGAACCTGTGGGTTCCGACGATGAAATGTCTCCCATATACCCGTAATGTAGCAGAAAATTGCTGAATCGCTCCAAAACGATTTTGGAGAAAATTAAGTTGCATTGAATATAACTGTCAAATTGTTCACAAAAACCATTTTAAGCTGTAAATACCTTTCCTCGAAAAGTTTAAATCTATAATTGCAGAATCCAACATATTTCAACAACGTTTTTTACACATCTTGTTGACATTCAAAACTCTCGGGATTTTTTCTAGTAAATGCACTGTCTTAAAATTATCTCCCGTATTTTCTTTGATGAACATAAAAAAATTTCCAATGAAAATTAACACACATTCGTTTTATCGTTTCCAAGTTTATCCATGCAAATATGATATTGTCAAAACATAAAATAAAGAGCCTATAATGATTAAGCGTGAATGTAACGCGCATGCGCAAGATTATAAAATCCAAAAAATTCAGATGATTTCCGGAATTTTTTGAGGAATTTTCGTTGATCATTAATTAAAGAAGCCTGATTGAGAAAAAATAAAAACAAATTGGTAATCTTCAAGTACCAATGATGTTTAAAACATATAAAACAAAAGACAGTACTCTTCCAATTTATCGGTATTAATGCTAAAAAATTCGAGTCTATTATTTTAATATAGTAGTATAGATAAGTCTACCTAAACATATTGCCCTGTTTGGTGAGGTCTCTTTAGTTCAGTTTTTTAAGAATCTCGAAAATATATCTGCATTCAATCATTCACATTCTATCGATAAAAGATGAAACATTCAGAAAGGGGGGGGGGTCGTAATATTTGAAGTTAACAAATGTTCATATACAGATATAACAGAATCTTTATATAAATGTTTCTTGATGTTTACGCCAAAAGAATTTACAAATAAAGACAATTTAAAGAACCTACAACTATGCATACCTTTTAACTGGATACTTGTTTCGAAATTCGAATCATAAGAACAAATTAACTTAGATCATAATTTCTCATGTAATTAGGTTTTTTTGTTTAAAAACAATTAATTGAAAGAATATATGCCAATATTTGTAAACAGGTCTGTTATTGCTCCCTTTATAAATATAACGTTTCCTTTTGGTGTGTCTTTGTTCATTATTGATAGTTTCTACAAAATACCGAATACAATCAATGTATACATACAATACACACAGTGTATACTAGTTCTTGGTGTACACACATCTAATCAAAGGGGTACGCGACGAAGCCAATGTCTCCCGCGTGTCTGGGTATGTTTTCTCCTGATACCGTGACAGGATACCCCCTCCCTTGACACCTTTTAATGTTTCCGAATATCCCATGCTATTACATCATCGTTAGTTTTCTTCGGAAGCTAATGTTTTAACATATACGGTATATGTAATACAAATTAAATAAATTTAAGACACACCCGTCCCATTGGGCCTATATATCACTGCAAATACATTTACAACCTTTATCATACACTTGTTACGCATTGTGTTGTTTTTATTTGTTCTTATACATACTGATTGACTGTAAATGTAAGCTTCAAAAACACTCGTGAAATTAATCCAAACATGGGTACTCATACACCAACGTTGATTTTAGTTCAAAATAGAACAATCTCATTTGGGGGCGTTCGTGTAAATGATGCATATTTAACGTAAAAGTGAGATTCTCCAACGTACATTTTAAAGCAAAATCAGGTTTCAAATATTTATAACACATGTAGTCAAATATTAACTTTATAGCAACATAGAATGCTGATTTGAGAGCAAAGTTAGGTAAAGTTATGTTGGGGCGCTCGTGAAAATGATTTCCTAATCATAAGAAAGTTTTCTTATAAATCGTAGGCAACTTCAGAGCACATTCGTAAAAATAAATTCAACAAAATTCTATGCAGAAAGACATAATCAGGAAAATCATTTTGGGGCGCTCGTGAAAACGATCCCAATTTTAGTACAATATTGAAAAATCCAATTTTTGGGGCGCTCGTGCAAATGGGTGCTGGTCACTTCGCCCCAAAGCCAAAGCGCCCCATGCACGAGCGCCCCAAATTTTTCTTGGTGCGCCCCAAGTACAATTCACGAGCGCCCCAAGTGTATGTCACGAGCGCCCCAAATGTTGCTTTTTTTTCATGATTAAATTTTTTCACGGGTATGTCACGAGCGCCCCAAATGGTTTTTTTTTCATGATTAAATTTTTTCACGTACGAGCGCCCCATAGTAATACTTGGAATGTTATGAGCAAAATTTCACAATGCTCCGAATGGGTATGGTAAATCATGTCGTTGTTTTTTGTTGTTGTTGTTTTTTTTTTTTCGAGCGCCCCAAAATAAGTTTCGTTCTGAAATATTATGAATGTAAAATGACCTTTTTTCCAAGTGCTACACAAATTGCAATTCTTGCTTGTTTTTGTTTTTTGTTTTTTGTTTTTTTGTTTTTTTTTAAGTTTCGCTGTCTATTATAATATTTCAAAATGTAGTTTTCGAGTCATAAGCTATTAATGGTTTTTTTTAATTTTAATTTCGGAGCGTCCCAGAATAAATTTTGCTATACAAAAATAAAAATGCTGATATAAAGCGATGACAAATATTTCCGTAAACTGTTTTTTATACAAAGATCAAAGCATGAGCACTGAAATTGATATTCATCAAACAATATCAATCAAACAATATGGCAATTATCTACCCAATTGACCTTCCAACGCCCCCCCCCCCCCCCCCATCCCCCAATACGTCACATATTGTCAATCCAGGGTGTTGGCTTTGGGGCGATACGACAGTAACCCTACCGTCTCAACGGGTTACTGTCGTATCGCCCCAAAGCCAAAGCGCCCCATGCACGAGCGCCCCAAAATTTTTTTTGGAGCGCCCCAATTACGTTTCACGAGCGCCCCAAATGTATTCACGAGCGCCCCAAAATAAAATTATCATTATACCTTACGTATTGGAAAATTTGCACGAGCGCCCAAAATTGGATTTTCCAATATTGTACTAAAATTGGGATCGTTTTCACGAGCGCCCCAAAATAATTTTCCTGATTATGTCTATCTGCATAGAATCTTTTTGTATCATTACACCTTACGTCATGAATAATTTGCACGAGCGCCCCAAAATTGGATTTTCCAATATTGTACTAAAATTGGGATCGTTTTCACGAGCGCCCCAAAATAATTTTCCTGATTATGTCTATCTGCATAGAATCTTTTTGTATCATTACAGAAATGATATTCTGCATAACAGTGCATTGTTTTCACAAATTTTTACAAACCGGTAGGGGGCATGTATTGCTTATGCACTACTCTCAGAATGCTTGTTATTTTATTCTACAGTTTTCACAAAGCAGCAGCTCTTTAAACAATTAAACAATCCATTACATTATATTCAACAGATCTTAATCTTATTGTCTACTAAGTGTATGTCTGTGTAAAAAGAGGATGTACATCGGCATCCCAATGTCAAACAAATCGACCTTGTATCTTAAACACTCTAGAAAAAGAATAATACACGCATAATAAACAGAGAATATTTTTTAAACAATTGTTATATTAAATCATATTACTAATCTTGTTTTGATCCAACATGTTCTTATTTTCTCTGTTTATTCATTAAAATGCAGATTACCATGTTAAAAAATTATTAAATGATCTGCCTCTCTAAATACATAAAATGCGTTGATATTTAGAGAATGGCGTCACATCGACAAGTGCAACGCTATCAGTCAATTGTTTAGTTTTAGAGTTGGTTATAGTCCACTAATGCATTTTCCATAGGCGGTAATGTTAACGTTAGGGTTCATAGCTCCGGCCCTAATTTTTGTTCAGCAACGAGGGACCTCTTGAATGAAGGCTCATCAAATTGTCTCTTTCCTGGTAAAATTTCGTGGTGTGAAGTCAGATTCGTTTTCCGGCAAAATGCGTCTGTATTGAAAACATTGAAAATGAAAGTAAAAGTGGGGAATTCCACAGTTTTGGAAAGGGTGTACATCAAACAATTTTAATTCTTCTCTTAAAATGATAATTCAATTTTGACACTTGCTTTTAAAATTGCAAATTCTCTTTTCTGACATGTGTCAAACATTTTGATTTAAAATGTCCCAATAAATGTATATACACTCTACAAGTATAGGAACTATTTTGCTTAAAGGCACTATTTTGTTGTCCTACCGGTTCTAAAAAAAAGTTAGAGGGATATGCCTAGTTGTTAGCTTATTTGACCACAAGGATGCGAGCAGATGAACTTTTGTAATTTAATGTAATACAAATATACAATCTTTAAGCGTGTTTGTATAAAGTATCAAGTTATACACTTTTATTCTGTTTAAAAGAGGGAATAATATATTTAAATATCTGTCATATTCATCAGATGTAAGCTTCAATCATTAAAAACGTGTTCGCTATTACAGTGTTTTACACATACTATAGTAAAAAATATGTTGATTACTGTCTAATTGCCATCAATATCATACTGACAAAGTTTGGATCTGATTTTCAAGATCACAAAAATAATACTGAATACGGTATTTATATCTTTCAAAAACTTAAAATTTCTATAACAGTAATATGAAAAGCATATGTAATACCTTTACCTTAAGCGTCGTTTTTCTGAGGGTTTATTTATCAAATACGACAATATATACATGGTTACATTAAACAAATTTCATTTCATTTTACAGCATATTCATCTTATTTTTCACACTAATAGCGGAATATGATAAGTTTGTAGCACTTGCTGATTATAGTACAACGTTGCTTCTTCTTTACAAAACAAAATTCAAAATAAATTATCTCATGCCTATTTTCAGTCATTGATAAATATCTCATCTAAGTATCGAATCATGCAGAGCTTTCCTCTTTTAAAAAGTCATATGACTCTCCATCATGCGGTTAAAATCGTATTGCTGATTGAAAAGGATTATTTTTTCAACAAATTACCAAAACCAACCCTTTTACGCAAATGTCGGTTTTAGAAACAGAATTCATATGAAGACTTACAAAACTAACATAAAGGAATAGAGTGATTGTATAGTATTTTTGTCTTGTTAGGAATGTTTTTCAGGGAGGGGGGTATTAACCAAATCAAAGTACTGAAAGATCGGTTCTTTTGATGCGTCTTTATGCTTAGAGTGTAGTAAATACTGGCAAAATCTCTCTCTCTCTCTCTCTCTCTCTCTCTCTCTCTCTCTCTCTCTCTCTCTCTCTCTCTCTCTCTCTCTCTCTCTCTCTCTCTCCTGTGTTTTATATAACAATGCAGGCGGTCGTGGTCTTCAAAAATATGCAAACGATTTGCACTTTACATGAACGACACACGTGTTCAATGTAAAAGCGAAGACAGGCAGCACAATATGTGCAAAATTATATGAATACCTTTAAAAGTCTTTCAAAGAATAAATTATTTTTATTGTAGTTTCCTTTATCGTTTTTTTTTACTAACATTCTACTACAATGTTTAGTGATTGCATTAAGACGTCCGTGCAACATGAATGTCTCAATCGGAAAGCAATTGACCGTAACTTCCTCGACCAGTATATACAGTCCAGTCCCAGTGGCAGAAGAGGAGTGATCGAAAGTAATATGGCGAAAAAATGCTTGTATGATTTAATATTTACATCCAACAAGTATTATTCCTTCTATTTCTTACGGAAACTTATAGTTAATTCATAGCTCTATAGAAACAGCCAGACTGATATCTACACGCCTCGTTTATCGATTGGTCGAAATCTACAGCGGCTGAAACTGACAAGAAAATGACAGGACTGATATTGACACGCCCTGTTTATCGATTGGTCAAAACCTACAACGACCTAGGAAAAATCACGGACTGCACTGAATAATCATGACAATGTCAGAATCAAAGTCTCACAGGAGACGATTTGGCTGTTTCTTTTACCTAACGTACTTACGTACATTAACAGTAATTTAGTAAAGTTTACTTTCTTTTCATAATCAATTTATCAATTAGCTAAAAGAAAGATGTTAATATAAACAATAAGATGCTTTCTTTGATGATTCATTCGGTTATGAAGGTAGCGATCATTACAGAAAAATATAACATAACCCGCTAACACGGGTTATGTATTTTTTCTACAATGTCGCTACCTTCATATCCCGAATGAATCACCAAAGAGAGCATTTTATTGTTTAAATGTCAGCTTTACTAAGAAAACAGAGAAAACGTTTCACTCTTTCCTATTCGCAAGCAAAAAGAAACATACATTTGACAAAATAAGGCTCAGTAAAAATTATTATGGAAAACCGGAATCTTTTGTGAGCAAGTTGTGTTACTTATAGTAACTTTGAAGATTTGCCTGCCTACAACCAGGACTTTGCTTTCAGTAAAGCCCGCCGAAACATCTCAACAAATATATGAATTTTTGAAAACTATCACAATCAAACATATAGTTTATCATGTTCAGATTAGATTTGTGATACTTTTTAACATAAATGGCGATACATGATATTGTATATTTATGTATAAATATTTACATACCCTAAGTATGATTTATTTTATTTCTTACGGAAAATGGTTGTTTATTCATAGCTTTGTAGAATCTGACTAAACTGAAATCTACATGTCCCGTTTGTCGATTAGTAAAAACCTTCAACAACTTTGTAGTCACAGACTACACACGATAATCTTGATAATGTCAGACTCAAGTTCCCATGGAAGAGGATTTGGCTGTTTCTATTATTTAACAAACTGATGTACTTTAACAATATTTTATTTGATTGTCGAAACTTTTACGATCAAGGACAGATGTAAATATAAACAATAAAATGCTTTCTTTGATGATCCATAAGAGTTATGATGCAGAATGCGATGTCGCCACCTTCTTTTCCCGCATGATTAAGCAAAGAAAGCATTTTATTGTTTAATTAAAACGTGTCCATTATCAAAATAATCATGATAGCATTTACAGCGATACAACGTTTTGCTGAAGTAAAATTTTTGCAATAGGTATATTTGGTAATATTACTTACATTGTTTCAGATCTTAGTAAGTATAATTTAACACTAATATATTCCCAAATCAATCATAACATTTCCCATTGAACGCAACTGAATCATGATAGCAAGAACGCGAATCAAGCACACAAGAAAACAACAATGAGAAGTCATGAAATAAAATTCTACGATTACTATCACTGCTTTATCATTTTTCAACTAATGATGTCTCGCTATTGATTATGAATAACTGAATCATTAATACGAGAATGTTAAAATTCGTATAATATCATAGAAATAAATAAAACCTTTATTAAAGATGTTCACTCCTTAGCCTTTTGGGTAGCCATTAAGGGGCATCTCTA
This sequence comes from Magallana gigas, assembly GCF_963853765.1. Taxonomy (NCBI): domain Eukaryota; kingdom Metazoa; phylum Mollusca; class Bivalvia; order Ostreida; family Ostreidae; genus Magallana; species Magallana gigas. The sequence goes on along the minus strand of NC_088861.1, from coordinate 37,031,396 downwards.
GTCTGAAAAATCTGTGTCGCATATGAATTCTAATAGTATATTTATATTTTACAATGCCAAATAAATTAAATAAAATTGTTTTTTTTTTAAATTACACTATTACAGAGTTTTAGTAAGGAACTATATTTAATGGCCGAATGTTTTCAAGAAGTAAAATGAACAATTTTCCTAACTCACGAATTTTAGAGCATTGTTACTTTAGCTTCATAATTTACAGCGCAGAGCAAAGTTCCAGATAAGTTGTGTATTACGATATATTCAATTAAATGCATAAAATTCAAAAACCACGAATGGAATTCTACATGTCGGCCACGAGTTTGAGGTGTGCAATCGGGTGTGTAGTAGTTGGGGCTATATTATGATATCGGCCTGGGTAGCTTAGTGGTAGAGCTCCTGACTAGAGTTACAGGGGTCCCGGGTTCGATTCCCTGTCCAGCCATATGTTTTCATGGTATTTATATACTAATTCCTCCTTTCCTACTACAGGGTGTAACGAAATCGAAGGGATTATATACCAGGTACCTGTGTGACAGTGCCTATTTACGAGCGGTGTTCAGCTTTAAGCACGTGTACCATAGCTGTTGCTGCATACATCACGATTTCTTTGTTTGAAAACGTGGTGTATGTATGGCAAACCCAGAGTTTTCTTTTGCGGATATATACACCTATAAGAGAGCTTGAAGCTCCGCCCTCTTATAGTTTAGGGAAAAAAACACAATCATGAATAATTACTCTTTATTACTGTACAGAAATAAAAATAACTGAGAATTAATAAAGATTGAATCAATAATTCAATACTCTCTCTTTCTCTCTCTCTCTCTCTCTCAACCGTTTTTACGGCACAAGAACAAACCTTAAAATTAATAATATTTCCCCCTCTATCTCCCCCTCTTTCTCTCTCCATTTCTCTAAGTATAACAAATCGTTCATAATGTAATTATTTCGAAAACATATTTACTTGAATAACCATCATCTTAAAATCCACCGAAGTTAATGTGCAATTGGTGAAGATTGGTCCAGAGGCTGAGTTGTCAACATCCATGGAGCGTGGTGAATCAAGGGAAGCTGTAGTAATCGTAGAGGTAGGCTCATCACTTTTCCTGAAGCGCTTAGGTTCTAACACGGTGGATACTTCCTTCATCATGTCGTCTGACGCTCTTTTGTATTGGCGAACAGATTTGATGGAACGGTGAACCGTGCGGGCCATAATCTCCTGCTCGTCTATGTATCACCGGGAAAAAAAATGGCGTTTCTATATATCCGGCGACAATAAGACTAAAATGCTCTAGATGTTTAAAAGCACTTTATTTGAACTTTAGGTCGGTAGGGTGAATTCTGGAAATCCAAAAACTACACCCGAACAATCCGAAGCCTAATTCTTGACTGATGATAATAATGAACAAATGATATAATTAAGAATAGTAAACAATAGTAATTAGCACTATAAGCATGAGTGACAGATGACACAGAGTAAAACTTCACATTGAGTGAGTTAATTATATCAAGTCCACAAAGTTAAGAGTTAATTTAAAACGATTAAGCAATTACGCCTTACGTAAACAAACGTTTGGGATTAATGTTTTGGAAAGACAAAATGCGATAAAGATATTATAGCAATTTGATAACAAATAAAAGAATGTGAATTGGAAGTTTTATACAAAATGTCTTGAATTATAGTTCATTGAAATTTCACCCCATGATATATGTACTACCCCCGCCCGATACCAAATAATAACCACCCGAACACGTGTCTTTTTGTGCGATACCCCATGCCAGTTTAATCGTGCGTGACAAATCGATTGACAATAGTAAACATCAGCTTATATAAAGATAATATAAATTATCTTTAGCTAGTGACATACATTACGCATTTAGACAATTAATGTAGGCAAATTAAAGCTTCATATTGAAAATGAAACGTAGCTAAGATCTGGCGATTAATAGTCTGCTCTATGAGAAAATTCGAGTTAAAATGCCAAAATTTAAAGAAGAGTAACGTATCTTCAGCGATTTACATGAAATTAGTTCCCGGTTTATCATGTTGACGATATTCGTCAAAGTATCTGCTGAATTGTGAACCTGTTCTTCCTAAAGTAATTTGTTAAGTATCGACCGATATTCGGCTCGTACGGCTGCTTGTTTCGATTAAATCAGGGTGAACTTCATCTCCTGCTTGCCTCAGTTTTTCACTTTGGACATTTTTTCAACTCCCCATTCCTCAAAAACGTTTGCTTCTTACCTTGACGAGGCTTACATCCAGCAAAATATCAAGCTGTTGATTTGAAATGTTTACTTTCACGAACCGGAAGTCGTACATAAAATTTCTAAGTGTTGTAATTTTAACGATATTTAAAAAAATATATAAAAGAATTCCTTGAAAATAAATAGGGTTTGTCCTTTAAACATGCTTATGAAGTGTACGAAGTTTGATAAACACGCATGCAAGTGTTTTCTTTGAATTTTGCCAATAGGGCTGAAATGGACACACATACATATATACATACACACACACACACACGCACATCAGCGAGTTGCACAAGAAGATAATAAAACCATAAAATTGATGTAAAGAATTTTAAAATAGCTTTAATAACTCTGTGACCTATTGCTTTACGTTTTCGTTCCTTTTGTTATTTAAAAAAAACAAAAACTTATACAAAATGATCACCTTCTTTTCTAAAACAACCATTAAGTCAATAATTTTGACCATATTTTATTTCTGCAACCCTTAAGATTAAAAGACAATAAACGTAAAAGCCATGAACCAAATACTAGATGCCATACATTTTATATAAAACTTAAAAACAAAATATCATATTTTCTAGTTTAACGTCTTTTTTCTGAAAATGCACATTGGTTTCTAATTTTTTGCTGGCACAAATACTGTTGTATTTCGTTAAACGCATATTTTCGGAGTAGAAGAACATAAATGTAACAAGAGGCCAATGGGCCACATCGCTCACCTGAACCTGAACGTCTATTTCGTAGAGTATGCTTTTTGTATTTTAAACATTGAACCCCTTTCTGGGGCCCCAGTATTGGTCCGAGGTTTATAGTTGGCTTTAACAACATAAATAGTAACATAGGAATGAAAATGTGTAGCACTGCGGCGGGATCGCATGTACACAGCCTGAAAAACTGAACGTAGAAGAGTTCCACATCAAGAGGAATAACTCTCAGACTGTACAGAACAAAATCAAGAAAGATAACTCTTAGTTCCACTACATTAGAGTTTAAACAATTTGAGGATCATTGCATAGTAATCTCACAAACTGTAGCATTATAGTTCTCGAGAAAAAAACATTTTCAATATATCTTTCTATGTCAAACTTTGATCTCCTCTTGGGGCCCCAGTATTAGTTCAGTGCCAAAGCTTTATTTATTTGGAATCTACATTATTTAAAGACGCTTGCATAGTAATCTCACAAGCTAAAGCATTATAGTTCCCTAGAAAACGATTTTTAACATTTTCCCTCTATATTTCTATGCTAAACTTTGAACACCGTTTGGGACCCAGTATTAGATCGAGGGTCACGGCTTTTATAATTTCGAATCTGCATTATTTGAGAATGCTTACGTAGTTATCTGACAAATTGAAGCATTGTATTTTTCGAGAAGAAGATTTTAAAACAATGTCCATATATACTTCTTCATTTAACTTTTAATCCAGCTTGGGTCCCCAGTATTAGTCCAGGGGTCACTTTTTTTAAAAATATCAAACCTACATTATCCAAGGTTGTATGCGTGCTAGTAATCTCACAAATTGAAGCATTGTAATTCTTGAGAAGAAGATTTTTTAACATGTTACCTTTATATTTCTATAATAAACTTTGACCCCCTCTTGGGGCCCCAGTATCGATCCGGGGGTCACGATTTTACCAATAAAGAATCTACATTAGCCAGGGATACATGCATAGTAATTCCACAAACTATAATATTGTAGTTCTTGAAAAGAACAGTTTTAAACGTTTCCTTTATATTTTTTAAAATGTCTAAATGTTGAACCCCTCTTGGTGCCCTATTATTTGTCCGGGAGTCACGATTTTTACAAATTAGAATCTACATTATTTCAGGATGTACATGTATGCATAGTAATATCCCAAACTGTTGCATTATAGTCTTGAAAACATTTTCCGATATATGTTAAAATTTAAACCCCTCCTGGGGCCCCACTTTTTGTCCGGGGGTCACGAATTTTACAATTTAGAATCTTCACTATACATTGTATATACAACCTTTTGTGAAAATATTGGCATTTTTGGTGCAGTAGTTCTTGAGAAGAAAACTTTTAAACATTTTTCCTATGTAGTTCTATGTTAAACTTTGAACCCCGCTTGGGCTCCAGTTTTGGTCCGAGGGTCAGGCTTTCTACAATTTAGAGTCTTCATTATACATATCAAAGGCATGAATGCCCACAAAGGCCTCGAGCTGACATCATTAATTTAAATTTCAGTACCAATAGTCGTTTATCAAATAATATCAGAATAAAAATATTTTGTGAACTATTTATTGCCAAGCAGACAACATACAAATACACATAAAACATGGGTTCATCAACACGAGTTCACAATAGCCCTCGCCGTGCACCGGGACACATCCGTCCTCAACCAGGAAGGCCGCGAAGATCCGTGCAGGTGTCTTGACATCTTTTTAAACAACGCTTCATTTACAATTTTCTAGCAAAATACACACGTGCATCCAGTAAGGCGTGAGACTTTGTTTACGTCCAAGTTGCACATGTTTGAAAATCAAGCCTAGGCCTTTAACACCCCCCCCCCCCCCCCCCTCCGGAAACAACATGCATCAAAAATTAAAATGACCTCGCATTATTACAATGTACAAAACTGGGATAGTTAGACCTCTTACACATTGTTTTTCATCTCATAAAAAAATCAACTCCAGTCGCATGCGGAAACGCCCCGAATTCAAAGGAAAATTCGGGAATTATTTTGCCTCAGCCATGTTTTGAAATACTGTTATGACACCTGCACGCGCTGTCTGAGTTAGGTCGTACGTACAACAAGTCCATAAATACCACAATATGCAACCATATTTTTATATACAATTTTAAAATCACCATGTGATTGTATACTCAGTATGTTTCCTTATAAAATACGTAGTGAGGCATTTGTAATACAATGAATCATAACTCATCATGGTTACAAATATCGACGAAATTTCAAAGTTCATAATAAATTATCTTTTTTCTGCTTCAAACACTCTTGAACAAATTTTACGGGTTAATTATTTGTATACGAGGGTAACACATAAACAGTGTTTCCGTAATTATAATAAAACATACTTGTTTTTAAATTTAATTCCCGTGTGAAACAAGATTATCTATGGTATGGTTGTTTACAAATAAATCCACACCACGTGCGTTGATTTGCCGTATCTTTAATGCTCAACCAAACTAGCTGCAAGCTTGCAACAAAATCACAAGATAAATTTATCGCTTATATTCATCTTGGAGAATGTGTCCGATAACAAATAAATTTATATATTAATTTTTATTTTTATCGGGCACGGTATCCAAATAAAATGTAAGCGATGAACTAAAATAATATTAAGTGAATTTTTAAACCTTATCGTATTCATCCGTCATTTCTTGATTAAACAAACTTACATACTTATGCAATGAGTTGTCAATAATCAGGGAAACACAGTTGGGTTTTTTGGTGCACAATTTAGTTGAATAAATGGAACAAAAGTCATGTAAACATTTTTCCTATGTATTTCTATGTTAAACTTTGAACCCCGCCTGGTTCGGGGGTAACGATTCTTACAATTTAGAATCTTTACTATATATACAAGCTTTTGTTTTAAAAATTGACATTTCTGGTGCAGTGGTAAGTGAGAAGAAGATTTTAACAATTTATAATCCCCTTCCCATAAGAATGCTTTGTATCGAATTTGGTTAAATTTGGCCCAGTGGTTTTTGAAAAGAAGTCAAAAATGTGAAAAGTTTACAGACGGACGGACGACGGACAACGGGTGATCAGAAAAGCTCACTTCAACCTTCGGTTCAGTTGAGCTAAAAACCATGACACCCACTACTATATGTAGATGCCATACACTTTGGATAAAACTTAAAACAAAAACAAAATATCATATTTTCTAGATGAACGTCTTTTTTTTAAATGCATATTGGTTTCAAATTTTTGCCAGCACAAAAATGTTTGCGTTTTGTTACAACACAGTTTCGAGGATGTGCGAATGTGCAAGAAATTTTGAGGGATATAATTTTTTTTCCCTTCAGCTAGTCAGGGTTTTTTTTTGTAAGCGCAACTACTGATACTGCTTCATGAAATTGGTTAAACTTTGTGGGTATTTAAAATTAGTTTCAAAATTTATTTCTATCTGGACAATACGAAAAATATGTGTAAGATGTGTTTTTTTTAAAATAAAGATCCGATTATTAACCAATTATGTAAAAGTCTTGATTGTCAAAGTGTTGTCTTTACACGAAGAAGCAGAAACTTAAAATGTAATTTATCAATAGTTTATAAAACAAAGTCCGTTTGAATGTAAGGTACGTGCAGTGGAAAACAGTTTGTTTTCAATGTTTACAGGAAGTATTTTATTATCTCTATCCCGCCAATAACATATTGATTAAGGAGGATTTTGTGTAGTTGGAGGCTAGCCCAACGCGTTTTAATGTGATGTTTTTTTTTCGGAAGTTATGTCCCTTATATTGAATTATTATGTGTTTTTGATTTGTTCCATTCGCTATGTGTAGCATTGTCGAGATATGTCAAATGTACTATGTTGTTTGTCGACATCGCAAAGTTGGTCGACATTGCATCTACATTGTATTTTTTTCAAATTAGCTATAGCCTTTGCATCGTGCCTTTTTTATCATGTTTTTATCTTCGATGTCGTGGACATTGCAATGTCGGCCAGGATCGAGTCAAAATCGAATCTACATCGCAGCCGTTATATCGTGTTTACATTGTCGACATTGTTGATATTGCAATGGTGACCTACATCGATTTTACATCGTATCTACATTGTCTCTATTATATAATGTTTGAATTGACGACATCGCAATGTTGATCAACACCGAGACGTTATCGGTTTAACGTATTATCCCTTTAATCTTGTTTATATCGTTGACATCGCAATGTTGATTATTAATGAATTGAAATTGTATCTTCATTTTGTCCCTTCTATCTTGTTTATGTCGTCGATATTGCGATGTTTAACATCAATGAACTGACATTGTATCTACATGTTGTCCCTTCTATCTTGTTAACAAAGTCGACATCGCGATGTTGACCAATATTGAGTCGACATTGTGTCTACATCCATGCCCCTTGTTTTTTGTCTACATCGTTTACATCGCAATGTTAGCGATGTAAACTCGATAGTGTGTCAACATTGTTTACGTCGTAATATCAAAGGTGTTTAACATTAAAGAAATATAACAATATCAAATCGATGTTAAACACTCAAAATTATGTTGAGTTCGTTGCGATGTCGACGAAGTTTACATAAGATAAATCATTATATTTATGATGCGTATGGCGTTAATCGATATCATATCATATCAATATTGTCTACATTGTGATGTTAACAATATCGGAAGGAAATGTTTATATAATATGCATTTATGGCATTGTCAAGTAATATGGGAGCCTGGGGTATATGGCTTGTTCACTTTTATTTTCATTACATCTGCTCCAATCCACCTACGTCTTTGCTACATAAATAAATATGACACCACATTTTAAGGGTCCTCCGCACACCTGGGAAAAGTTCTGCATGCCAGCCCATTCTTCTAAATTACTCAAAGATGTGGAGTTTTAGCATGTGTTCGATTTGAAATAGACAAATTTTGTTTTTCAATATTGGAAAAAAAAATAACTTATTAAATTTTACCACTCCCTGCAGCATTCGAACTTAGGACCTGCCGGATCGTAGACCTAAGCAACATTTTGGAGAAGGTTAATAAAGTTGCCTTAAAAATAACAGTCCAATTCCTCATAATAAACCTTTTTTGAGATTGCAAATACCTTTCAACTAAAAAATTTAATCCATAATTCAGCGTACACCTTTTCACCAACGTACACGTATTTTCTTTCCAAAACTGGGTCCGTAGGACATAATTCATTTTTACGATAAAACATATTCTATCTTCACTCTCCTAACAAATGTAATATAACTTTTTTGCATGCAATTAAATTGTTTTGGTCATCACGAAGACAAAAGTAAGTACTTAGCTGAAATGTATATTTGTTATTTTATACTTTCTCTCATAAGAAATTGTTAATATAAATGAACAGAATATAAAGCAAAAGTCCAATGAAAATTTACCCGTATTTGTATTATCATTTTATTCGAGTTTATTCTTGCAGATGTGATATTGTGGAAACATAAACTAAAGATCCCGTTTGCGTGAATGTATTGCGCAAGCGCAAGATTGTAAAACCCAAAAAATCCAGGTGATTTCCGGGATTTTTTGAGGAATTTTCGTTTATTATCAATTAGCAAAGCTTAACTGAGTAAAAAACAAATTGGTAATCTTCAAGTGCCAATGATGGTTAATTATATATAAAACAAAAGTAGTATTCTTCCGATTTCTCGGTATTAAAGACCAAAAATTCGAGTCTATTTTTTTAATATAGTAGTATAGATAAAAAAAACACTATAACAAGATATGTTTGTGAAACACTTATGCCCCCCCCCCCCCTCCCTGGGAAACATCCACATAGAAAATGAACGTAAACTGAAAATATTTGGAATTTTTCTAAGTCCAAGGGGCATAACTCTGTCGAAAATTGCTCAATCGTACCCAATATCAAACTTGATCTATATATTATTATGATTAACCTGTATACCAAATTACATTTCAATATGTTCATCCTCTGCGAAGAAAATGAGCGAAAACTGCAAGTAACTGGAATTTTTCTACGTCCAAGGGCCATAACTCTGTCGAATATCGCTCGATCGTACCCAATATCAAACTTGACCTAGATATTACCATGATATACCTGTATATCAAATTTCATTTCAATATGTTCATCCTCTGCGAAGAAAATGAACGGAAACTGTTGGTGGACCCAGCAGCGAAGCAATATGCCCTCCCTTCTTGGGGGGGGGGGCATAATAAAACTATAATTAAGTGTATCAATAATATCACTAAAAGTATGGTTAAGATCTCAAAATCTACTTGTAACATAGATGTAACATAGATTTAATATAGACTTTAATACTTTGCACAACACACAATGCGGGATTTTCAGAGTTAAAATCTTGATTAACGATCATACTTTAGTTTTTGTGATTCTTGGTTTGTCTGAAACAGATTATATGGGTATCAATAATAAGGAAACCTTACCCAGAAACAATCATGTTAATATTTTTTAAAGGAAACTAGCTTTGATTATTTGCGAGCATTGAATGCTGGTGCTCCGATTGATTTATTGCAAATGTTCACGCCGTTTAAAAAAAACTAGACTTTGACCCGTGCGTGCACGGGTTGACATTGCATATCGGATATTGTCATCACGAAGACAAAAGTAAGTACTTACATGTAGTTGAAATGTATATTTGTTATTTTATACTTTCTCTCATAAGAAATCAATAATATATATGAACAGAATATATAGCAAAAGTCCAATGGAAATTTACCCGTATTTGTTTTATCATTTCTGAGTTTATTCATGCAGATGTGATATTGTGGAAACATAAACTAAAGATCCCGTTAGGGTGAATGTATTGCGCAAGCGCAAGATTGTAATATCCAAAAAATCCAGGTTATTTCCGGGATTTTACAGACAGTATACTAACAGATA